>NC_059477.1:20026163-20327235 GCF_018139145.2 Gymnogyps californianus | reverse complement strand
GCAAATTTTCGATGCAACTGCTATTATGCATCACACCACAACAAAGTGATTATGCTCAGTAGAATGGATTTTGTTCAGCAACTGTAAGAGTGTTGAGGGGTTTTTTGTTGGTTTTTTGGTTTTTTTTCACAGTTTTACAGAATACCAGTTAACAAGGCTAAGAGACCATTGTCCTGGACAAAGAGGTTTCATGGCACACTACAATAATTTACAGTGCCTTTTTTCTATTTTATTCTTTCAAGTAAAACAATTTTTACTTTCATGACTTTATTGTGGACTACATCTTGCACTATTTATTTAGGTCATTTATGTAAAGACTGGATTTCTGAGAAACCTCAATACTGTGTGTCTGGCCTACAGCAAAATTTTTATTTACGATAAAGCAAAGCATTATTATACTGAACTCCTTACCATCATGGGGATGGGAGGGTATTTGGAAATGGGGGGAGGCAGGGCAATCCTTGCTCTTGGCAGCAAGGTGAATTTTACTATTCACCAAAATGTTAATTTTACTAAGAGTAAACATGTTAAAATGCAACATGTAGAAGGATTACAGGCTATAGAGCATGGATGGATAGATATACATTACACACACACAAGTCATACCTACACAGTTTTTCTCTTCTCCCTTGTTATTCCTCATGAATAAACAGTAAAGCTCTAGATGTCTGACTCTGGAATGAAGCTGCCCATTCAAACTGGGGGCTCTGTGCTCCCTTTGGAGGTCAGAACCATCCCTTGCCTGCAGCTGGTTGCAGACAGAAGGAGTGGAAGATACAACAGCTATCTCTCACCTGCCGAGACATGCATAAGGGAGCAGACATTGCATGGTGTCCCTCACCACCTCCTTCCTGTCTGAGCGGTCACCGTCTGAAGATGGAGTAGCAAATTACTATAAATAGGCCCTGGCAGTGCTGAAGTCAGGCATGGAAAGAGTTAGCAGTACAGACTCCACCTCAGAAATTGATAATGAAATAAAACTTATTTATTAAATAAAAAAAGAATGCTGCCTGGAAATATAACACAATTGCTGTTTTATATTTTGTATGTATTAAACTTTCAAGCTATCTGCAATAAATGTGAGGTTTTATATTAATTGTCAACAGATCAGTAATTGGAGGCAAATTAATGAGAAACCTGCTGTCACATTACAGCATACATTTTTAACGGATGTCTTTAAACATTTAGACAAAATATCTATATATTTTTAAATGGTAATTCTTTAACTGGTAAACATAATTATCTAAGTCTAAAGCAAAAAATATAAAAGTACAAAAATGGATTGAATCAAAATATTCTGTCATTGCCATACATAAGCCACCAGAATATCTTTTCAACAAATGAAATTATTCTTTATTTTATGCTTTTAAAAATGCATTAGTGTAATTGCTCTGCAACAAATTACCTTCTGTGCTATAAGCGTGGCTACAACATCCCTCGCATGTACATCAATTGTGCATATTGTCATGATGTTCTGATGATCACCAGGGGTGAGTTCCCCTAACAGCATGTTTATAAGGGCATTCAGTTGAGCAATCTGCAAAATAATTATATTTCAATGGAGATATTACACTGTGGGGAAAAAAAAACCACACTATTATATGTCAAGTGCTAAATGGAGCAGTTATAGAACCAAGACACATTTATTGGTGCTTTTAATCAAAGCAAATAACTTTCGCAAACTAATAATGGTGGTGTTTTCTTACAATTTTAATTTGATTCCTTAATAACAAAAATACACTTTTCAGCTGGTGCCCAGAACTTAATTTCAGAACAGATAAATACTAGTCTCATACTGCACTTGGAATGCTAGTCTGAAACTGCACACGTGATAAAGCTACTAGATGTTTAAAGTATTGCATGTATACTTTTAAACACCACTTCCAAAATAGTCACAATACACATCGTGTTTACTACAGGAAATGCAGGGAGGGGGGAAAAAACCCAACAAACTATTTGGGGCCTGATTGCCTTGGACATGATGTCTCCTTTGTGTCAGAGTAACATGGAAAGCAGCATCCCTGAACAGCCTCCTTCGTCAGACTGCTACATAATACCCTGTCCTGATGGGAATGGTTACACTGAAAAGGTGTCCCAGAGTGCCTGGTTTCATGGCCCTGGAAGCCACTGGCAGTCACTGTGAATTAGATTTATTCCAAGGCATCCAGACATCTTATTAAAAAAAGTGATGCTTCTGAACAAAAACAATAAAGTATTTGTTGGGGTTTTTGGGGGGGTGGGGAGAGGGAGGGGGATGGGGACACTGGAATAGTCCTTCTAAAGTCCACTTGCTAGTAAAACAACAATAAGCACAAATCTGCTTATTAAATGGTTGCAAGACAAATCTTTCTGACAGAGCCTGCCAAAAACATTAAGGCCCTGATTTTGCAAAGCTGATTCATGCAGAATCCCACCTTTGCCAACAGAGGAAAGCTTGCACTGATGCAAGAAACAGGATTTTAAACACACACATCCTTAGTAGATTGATACAGTGGCAAGTAGTGTAATGTCTTCTAGAGATCACTAGATTTTGGCTTTAAATTTTGTAAACCACTAAGGTGTCACAGATGTGATTTACACCATAAGACTTATGTCTTCTCTTAAAATTACAATTTTTGTACATTTTATGTATAACAGGTTCACATACCTACTTGTGGTTGCAGTCTTTCAGATGATTTCCAACCATTCTTCCAGATTCTTGAAGGAAATTTCAACGTCCTCAGCTCACCAAGTCTCTATAGCCATCAAAGCATTTGTGTTGAATGGTCAAATAACCACTGATTTTGTAGTTTATCCTCACATGCTCCTGCAACTTCCATGATTTTTTTTGCTGGAAAGTTGCACAGAGTTCCTTCTAAATATGTTAGCCAATATTCTACCTAATGTAAATACTATTTTCTCTAACATTATATAGAAGCAATTTATATGAAAACAATTACAAAATGTTATTAACTTCACAGACTTTATCATGTTGCTTCTGAAGATCTGTCTTGCCAAACCTGCTTCCTGGCCAAATGCAAAATATACAGACCTGAAACCTGTGCAGGCCAGAAGACTGCACTTCAGCACCCTGGAGGGCAGACCAACCTCTATCCTACCTCCAGGCTCCAAGCTTGAGTTACACTGTGGAAAGACCTCCATCTTGTAAAATACATTGTGATCTGCATGCTTAGAACATAGGTTCGTTATGAATAAAAACCTTGGCGTTCTGCTCTTTTCACCCAGTCTCCTCTGACTAAAAAGTCCTACTTCACACTTTGGTCCTGTTATTATGACAAGGGATTTCAGCTTTTTTTAGACTATAAAATTATCTAGTGGAGGTGCAGATCTGTGCTCAGCAAGTCAGACTGCTGACGATAGTTTTGCTTTCTTCATTACCCTTGCAGAGTGGCATGTGAACCTCGTATGAATTTGCAGAGAGCAGGATGAAAATAACTCATTTTTGGTATGCTTGTTTTGAATCGTGCCTCTCTCACTAAGCTCTAACAATAGACATATAAATGTTTGAGAACCTGAGAGAGAGAATTTTATGGTGATTTCACCTAGATTGGAACTCAAGGAGTTCCCTCAAAGGAGAAAACAGCTATAGAACAAAAAAATGGGGTAAAAATCCCTAAACTTCGCTTTCTCTCAGTATACTATTTACACGGTAACATGGCTTATACACTTTGCAATGTACAGCACTGACTGGATTTATAGCCTGTGTTTCCTACCAGTATGAAAAGAATGATTTTGGTGGCCTACATCCAAAGACACAGCAGTGGATCACTGTTCGTATTACTCAGTGATTGCATATAATTTGGCATCACTGAAACAATCACAGCTTTGAAAAGGTTGAGCTCTAGGCTATTATGAAGACTAAATTAACTCTCATCACTTGAGTGAATGATCCATTCACACCAAGGTCAAAATCACTATCTGAGCAGCATGGGAAAGATGACACTATAGCTGACTGACCTGCAGTTGTGTATGGATAAGACTTTATATTTATTATTCTCTCAGACAACCTGGATTTTACTGAAAACATTAAATTAGCCATTTACTGTAAAAAAATAAAAATCTCTGTGGAAAAAAAGTAAAATCCAACTTATCCACCTTCCCCTCGCCCCCTTTGCCACTTGGGTTCAGACAAAAGTACGAGCGCTGTGCGTGAGTGACTGAAGTTGCTGAGGCAGGAATGAAAGTTCAGGAGGAAAACGAGGTGAGACTTTTCTTGGTTTCCTCTTGGAATCTCTTAAACTAGCCTATAGATCAGACACTTGAGTGCACTGGCGAGACAGGAGAATAAGGAAGAAAGGAGGTTAGCAGGTGCTTAAAAGGAACAGAGACTAGGGTCTCCCAGAGAATACAAATTCCTTTTTCTGGAGGAAGAAGAAGGGTTTTCTTTTTATTAATTCTGCTTTCCTTTTCTGTCTCCAATTTGTGTTGATCAAATATGAAATCTCCATGTGGTAGAATAGTCTGATACTGTTTTGTCTGAATGGCAATTAACTGTTAAAATAGAAAACTTCTTGCAGAACAAATTTTTTTTTTTTTAAATAGCCACCTGAAAAGGTCAAATCTTTTAACGTTTGAGTCAATATTAATCTCTGCATCCATCTGCACTCTCCTAAGTTAAGTTCTGATCCTCCATGGCTCATATTCTCTAGGCAGCCCACATTTCAGATTGCACATTGTTGTGTGGTTGTGGAGCATCCTGTTATTTGTGACAGTGGCAGAACTACAGGAAGACAGCATGGTATGTCATGGGATATGTAGTCCAGCAGAGACACAGGTCCCACTGTGGAGGAATGGGAAATAAATAACTACAGTTTCCACTATAGGCCCAGGGGTACCAACAGCATGAGCTGCAGAGCTACCTGATCACTGGGTCCTCTGCCTCATGCCACTCCACGGTAATGACTCAGTCAAAAGCAGCTGCTATTTTTGATCCAACATTATATGGTTTGATTTACTTTTCCTGACAGGAAATTTACCCAAAGCATCATTTTCCCCACAGAAAATGCTAATGACTTACTTTTTTTTTTCCACTAAAAAAAATTTACTAATTATTTTTGATTGCCCAAACTCTTCCTGCTCCTCTCAGAAGCCTAGGCTGCATGTCAGGTAATTCTGCCTAAACCTCAGTACACACTTGTTCTGGCTCCTAAACCTAGGTGGATTTGGTTACTCTTGCTCCTCAAACTTACTAAGTTATTTCATTTCCAGTGTGTGAGGATACTTTCAATTAGAAAGATGAGTCTTTACATTCTGAGATTACTAAACTAGCTTCAACAAACTATCTTCCCATCACCTTTGTGTACAATTACAGTTCAGTGAGCCTCAGGGGGACAGAGAAAAGAACGCAAACAAAAGCCATGCTTTGTGCAACCAGCAAACAGTTCTGGGATAACAGGATGGACAAGAAAGATTCACATTTTCCCTTGAGTTCCCCTCAATGCTGTCTAATTGGCTCTCACCTCAGGATTGATGGAGCTTCTCCTGTTAGAAGTAGCAGATAGTGTGGTCCAGACAGGGAGTCTAAGGTTTCTAGAATTATTTGCTTCATATCTTTCTAATTCAGCATAACATTAGGCAAGAAAATACACCACTCAGTAATCTGACCTGTTCTTCACAAAACACAGGGCTTTGAGAAGTATATATAACTGCTGTTCGTACTGCCAGATTCTTATTCTCATCAAATTTTAGGTAACATTGTCAAATAACTTCACTACTTTGCAATCTGTTGACAGACATTGAAGAGAGATGCAGTTAGAATAATTTTCATTTGGCTAAGCACAGCAATTAAAGAACACAATAACGTAGGATGAAAAGTTTCCCTGCTTTGAACGATTTCCCTCAGAAATTATTTTCAGTAAAACTACTGCAGATAGGAAGCAGCATTATGGAGGAGTGAGACTCCCAGCTTCCACAGGGATTGCAAAGTCCTTCTGGTAAAGCCTGAGTAAGGAAAATTAGGATAGCACTTTTTAGAACTATTTTTAGAAATACTACAGTTGCAGTGTTAGAAAGTTAGAAATAGTAGTTGTTATTGAAGGAACCAAGTCAGCCCGAGGGTAATGACAAACGAAACAAAAACCAAACAAAATCAATGGAGCCAAACAGAGCCAAGTCATTCTTCTTTCTATAGTGCAATCTTTCTATATAATCTTACTGTCTAAAGAGGTGTTTGAGATCATCAGAGGAAAGATGCTGTAAAATTGGAAGTATTTCCATTGTTTTAAGGTACTCTGTGTTTCCAAAGTGTGCATAAACCTTAAGTACTAATCTGCAAAGCAGCTCTGGGAACTAGAACAATTCCCATTTTGCTGAAATACAAGTAAGTTAAACCATTTGAGCACATAGGTACAGCTGGCCAGTCTTCAAAATAAGAATAGTTGGTTCTGTCTTTCTATTGCATGTCTGAAGTGTGTATATAACAAAATCATTCTGTTGGTAAACAGTTCACCAGTAAGGGCATATTTTCTCCAGATGAATTAATATTATTTTAATCACAGTATTTGCCAGCTCATTTCTGCAAAATATTCTTGGTCTGTCAATTTCTAAATAAGAAGTTCCTTGAAAATTACATTGCATTGATAAGATATTAAGGTTATCTACAGAATTTGAAACGAACTCATGCACTGGTGACAATAGGCTTGTAATCAGAAACGGAGTGCTTGTTTCCAAGAAAGGCTAGTCCAACATTAAGACCTCTGGCCCAGGACTTAGGAGATTTGCTCTCTCACAAAAGTTCTGCAGGTGACCTTTGATGAATCACTGAACTTTTTAGTTCTCAGCTGTAAAATAGAGATAATAGCACTTTCCTATCCACAGGAGCTCTTATTATGGTAAGTAAATCTATTTCTTATATTTAGAAAGATTAGGAGATAGAGATATACAGTAGGAAAGCTTTTCCTGTGGAAACCAAAACCTATAAAGAGTTTGTGTAAAAGTCAATAGATAGTTTCTGTTCAAACACTGGGGCTCAAAGGGTTGCATTCAAACAAAATCATATGATAGACTCCCATTCAGTTTTCTCCCCTAAGTAGATCTCAGACATTGTCTCATCAGCCTCTGGAAAGTGCCCTGACTACTGAGACATTCTTAAATTCCACCTTGATGTTACCCCACGCTGTATAAAATATTTAAATACTCAGTGACCTGATCCTTGTGCCCTAAATCAAAGTGAAATTTTCATCCTAATATGAAAAACAAAGATTTAATTTTGGCCCAACCTAAATCAATTTTTGATCTATTCACCAAACCCCATATTCATTATTTGAGTTTAACTTACTTTTTTGCCGGAGGAACACATGACTTTCTAATATAGATACATAATGACTGTTTATAACATTCTAAATATTTGTTTAGCATTTTCAGCAAGCATCTTTCTCCAGAAATTAATATAGCTGAATATTTGCAGAGAGCAAACAGGAGGACTCCAACAGAGGCAAAGCAAATGAAATTAATAAGTGAGCAAATATTTTTGCCACCTATCCACTGCTGATGTTTAGCTCTCATCACTTACTAGGCAAGACTTGTTCTCTACAACCATTTAACTGTCAGTTAAACTTCTAATCAGAATGGGAATTCTCTGGAACAAGAGTCTAATAGTTAACACATGAAAATCTAACCACTTAGAAGAACTTCTCTTTTTGAAATGGTTCCATACTATTTATTATCTTACTTTTTTTACCTTGTCTTTACTACTCCAGCCACAGGTTCTTGGTGTGACCAAGCAAGAGAAAGAAAAGGAGAGAAACAAAAAGCAATCCTTTTTCTTTTTTTTTAAATAATAAAATGTAGAATTTATAGGTAGAAAGACAAGAATTGCCCGTGGATCTGGTCTGGGGAGTTCTACATAATAAGAGTCTGTAGACAAAGAATCCTGAAGAAGCTGCAGGTAACAGCATAAGAACCCACTACAGAAAAAACTGGAGTGTTTTCTAGCTGAACCTATGATATTAAAAGTAAAACCAGCAATCAATTTTAATATTATCCTATATATATTACCCTTAAAGGCATTAAATTTTGGATCTACATACATAAATTGAAATGTTTGTTTTGGGCTGGAGGTAGTAGAGCTGAGAAGTGTAGACTAGACATGATGACACTGAGTTTCTGAAATGTAAAGACTAGCTGATGGTGTCATTCTATTGTCCTCAGAGAAAAGGTGAAGAAGTCACATAGAATTAATGTAATGATACTGAATTTAGAATTTGTTTACAACTGAATACTTGTATTTGCACTAATATTCATCATTATGTTTTTAGGCTACTCAAAGAGAATGGAAAACAGATTAACATGAAGCAGATTACTCTCCAAAGTACTCTCTGCCAAAGAACAAATACCTAAATACAAGTTACACTGCAAGCTGTTAATAACAGCCTTAAATTATGGTGATACCTGCTCACATGTACAAATAATGACAGAAGCTGAAGCTGGACTTTTTCTTTCATCTGCATAGACTTACTACTTCTCAATGTTTGGAGAATTGACCAATGGTATCTTTAAGTTAATATAAGTACCCAATCCATGCAGAAATTTTTAAGATAGGAAAGGATGAGGATTATTACCTTCTACACTTGTTTCTTCTATGTTTAGCAGTTCTTTCACTCCCTGATCATTCATATTCCCAAAACACTGTGGTTTTTTTAATAGTTCAGTTTTAAAAATAGCCTATTAGTACAGACACATCTAGCAGATTCTGGATTATTGACATGTGTCCAGATCATCTCACATTCCTATAAGCCATCCTTGGAACTGAACTGAGATCAAAATCAAAGCAAAGTGAAGACAGTTCAAGTCTTATAAAAGCAATAAACCTTAAGTTTATTACAGACCTCTACAGCCATCTGAAATCAGTGGAAAGATACTTCTGTCCATACATACAGTATTTAGCATACTTTGCTCAGTAACACTAGGAAACAGAGGAAGACCTTTTACCATTTGACCTTGCCTTTTCCAACAGTATGCATGAAAAAGGAAATATGCATATTTTCTTAAAAATTTGGAACAACAAGGAAATAAACCCTTACCACATCATCTTCTAGGGTCTCTGAGATTTTCAGCAGAGGAACACTTACCCAATAGTGTCCAAGAAAGACTCGTAACTTTCCAGGTTTGTTTGATCTCCACAGGCTTCTGTGAAATACCAGAACAGCTGAAGCAGCCTTTTAAGCCTAGTAAGGAGTTAGTTAACATTCACCATTGTCTCCACCTGCCTTTTCTACTGCCATTTCTCCTACTGCTTTAGCTACACTTTTCTGTTTATCTTGCAGCTCCTCTGTACAGTTGAAGAATGAAAAAGTCCTCCAATGTGTGTTATTCACCATTCCTGACAAACTTTGCCTTAGAAATAAGGCACAAACAAGTCAGCAATGAAGGTACCCAAAATTCTGCAAAGCCAGAACATAAAGACTATTGTGTTCATAACTGCTGGGTTCTGAATTATAAGAAGGTTTAATTTCTTAAACTTGATCTGTTTTCAGATGCTTAACCACTGATTCGAAAGCAACACACATCCCAGGTCCATAGTGCTTTGACAGGTCTTCATTTCTTATGCAGCAGGAAGTTATGAACAAAAAGACAGAAGCAATGAAGAAGCAAGCAGGCTAGTGAATGCATCTTGGAGTTTGACTTCTGAATCTCACGTGAAAGCCAGCTGGGTAATTTGCTGGTTACCGAAGACAAAATAAACTCAGAAAGATATTTTCAGAAGTACTTTGAGATTTGGCAGTTCAATCCTGTAATACTTGTTTCCCCAATTTTTGAACTCCTTTGAGTTCAAAAACCCTCTAATGAAGGGAATTTAACAAGCTACAGGCTCCTACATAATGCAGAGTACTCAGAACAGGAGAGATTATTTCAAGTAGCAAAATACCGTTCATTAGGGAAATGATCACATTTGCAAATCTTCCGAGCTCCATCTCCATGTGTTCAACATTTATTTGTTTCCATGGAGTTTTCATCCAATCTTTAATACTTGTCTATAAAATTTTAAAAATAAACAAACAGCTCCTACAACATTCTAAGCAAAGCCTGAGGCAACTGAAAATGGAAGTAAGGTTTCCAACTCATCAGCAGGTGAATATTTATAAATATGTATGGTACAGAAATGCAACAATATTGGTTTCAAAGTTTGAAACCTACTGATGCTGAAATTTAATCTAAGAGGATTTATATTCTTTGTTCTTTGTGCTAGAATTCTGTTTGTTGTAGGGAAAGAATCCTGCCTAAACTTCATGGGTTTGATTTTTTGTTTGTTTTCAAAGTTTAAAACATGTTTCAAAAGTATTAAAATTCCAGAACTATGAACCAGTTCACTTCCTATACGATGCCTTTTCAGTAGCATTAATTGATGAGAGGGCTGAAAGTAACAAAAAAGAAAGAACTAAATTTCAAACCTGAGGTAAGCAGGTGTATCTCTCTTACAGTCATAAAATGCATTCCTGCTTTCTTTGAGGATGAATTTGTCTCAAGAACCTCAAAGAAAATTCAATTAAGGTAAATGTTTGATACGCAGGGAAACTGAAAGCAAAAGTATACATCATTTCTCTGCTTTATTCCAAAGCAATGGTTCCAAATAAAACTGGATCTTTTACTGGAATTGCTCATTTGGCAATATTAATGCAAAAAACAAAGCTCTTGCTTGAACGTCTTCTCTGGAAAAATCACCTGGAATATGTATTCAATAAACAATGTTGCAGTATTACTACTTTAAGTAACTTACTGTGTGGGTGCTCTACACCAATATAGAGTGACTTTATTCCTGAGAAATTACTCCACTATGAAAACAACCATGGTGGACACCTGAACAAGATGTATAACTACAATTGTAAGTATCTCCCACATGTAAATCAGTGGATTAGAATGTGAAAGTCCGCCTGACATTCAGAAACATATCATTTTGCTTTGGGACTAAGGATTCATTGAATTCAAAACTTCAGGTAAATCTCAAGTATCCCAAATTCTCATTAACCATAACCAATTAGCTGCAATACTCCCATGTACTGTCACTGCAATTCTGTTGCAATGGCAAAATCATTACGGTAGTAAAACTAATAGAATGTATTTAGAAATAAGCTTTACAAAAGAAGCTTAGATCAACTTGTATTTAAACAAACTGAACAATAGTTTGTTCATTAAATAAATAAGTAAAAATCAGGAAGATCTCTTGCTTCCTAATCTTGTCAGGCACTCTGTTTCATCAGAACAGAGGGAGCTTTTCCTATTCTTCCACAACAATACCTTCACCTCTGAGGTAACTGTGCACTCACGGACATTAAAATAAATTTTGTCCTCTCCTGGAGACTGAATGGCTTGTGTACAGCTGCAATTACCTCTGAGGAAAAGCTGGTGAAAAGAGAAATCTGTGATGACCACTGAAAGGGACTCCTGTCATTCCAAACAAATACAAGTGAAGCTGGAAGCCAGATTAGTGACTTAATCATAAACTATAAGTCAATAGACAGGATTCAGTTATAATCCATCCAAGGCCAGGTATTCGTAGTTCTTATGTTACAAAATAGGACTGCTGCAAAGCTTATTCTTCTAGGAGATTATTAAATGGCCATTTTGAAACCTTCTTTCTTTAGGCTAAAGAAAATATAGAGGAAAACAAGAGACAGTTGTATAATTTCCTGAAAGACACTATGAGAAACTTATCCCCACCAGGAACCATGTTATCCATCTGAATCCATAATAATGGGCATTTAGGTTTGGAACTTCTCCAACTTCAAACTGATTTGCCAAATTTCATAAAAAATAGTGAAAAAACCACTTTGTTTCCTCCTTGACGACCTCTCAAACACATTTCAGCCTCGGGTACTTTTTACAGCCATGCACAACAATTCAGAATAGAAAAAGTGACAGATCCCATACTCCAGCAGTGCCGGTAAATACCATTGCAATAATGTTATCATTCACTGTCAGAAACTGAAAAGGTACAAATTGAGGCAGACAGTATGACACTGTGGGTGCACATGGTACTGTGAGGCTTTTTCTTCTCACTACTCTTCACTGCTTATTTGTGCAGACATCACTAATGCATTTCCATCCAAAGGAGGATGATGATAATGAACTACTAGTGCTTATTTTGCAAGGTGAGTTAAACTAATTCTGAAGTTTAAGCTTGTAATATTGTACAGTTCGCAGACAGAATAATTTCAGATTGTTTCTTAGTCTACTTGAGAACAGAGTTCATAGGTTCAGAATACTTGAGCAAAAACCTGAACTGCATATTTCAAAGTTCCTTCCTCAACCATTCACTCTGCATATGTGCTAAGCATGAGGCACACCCAGAGCCTGTTCTGTGTCCAAGCCTGTTCTATTTATGAGACATCCCCATACCTCTCTGGTGTTTCCTGATTCTGTCCATTCAAGAAATGAGCTGCAGGCCTGGGAATCAAGCCAGACACTTTCTTGTGGCAACACATGGTAGTAGTATGCCTGGAAAACTGAATGCTCTCTAGTCACTTAAAGCCTTGTTTTCCTACTGCACAATCCTCAGAAAGTCTACACTTTATATTTTTTTGTATCACAGCTTATGTCTGTATTACTTTGTTGCTGATAAGCCATGTTTCTGTAGCTTTAGTGCTATAAATACCTAAGAGCTCATCTAAAGCTTGCTTACCTAGGTTCACACTATCATGCAGGCACTGATTGTATTTATTTCTTTGAAAGATGCTACAAGATTTGTGGATGAAAAGTATAGTCAGAGCATTAACTTGATTTCCTCAGTTTGTCCAATCAAAATGATAAATTCTGCCCTGAAAGTTGAATTTCAAAGATTTGTCCCCCCCACAAGATTTTTGCACTCTAAGTTAGTGTAAACGAGCTACAGTTCCAATCATACATTTGCAAACTTGTGGGAACCCTTCAACAGTCAAGCCATCTCTCCAGGGTCCCACTTTATACCAAGGTGCCTCTGGTCAATGCTACTGCCTCCGACTCAGCAGAATTGCTGCCCAGTGCCCATTGTCATGGGAAGCTAGCTTCTACACCTGCTGACCCCCAGTCACCATGAAATCACCCTCAACATCAGAAAATGATAAAACTTAGAAAGTAATGTATTTGCAGTTAGAGAAGTATACAGAAATTCACTAAGATTTGAGATCTGTTCTATTTTTTCTATTACCCAGCTAAAAACCTATTGCATTTTAGATACTCAAAGAATTTTACACATTCAAACCTTCCCTGGATGTCTATTCAAACTCAAACATCCCTCTCTGCTCCAAGGATTTCCTGTGGTTTCTATAGTCTTAATCTGGATGCTGAAGGAAATATTGACTCCCCTCACCTTACTTTTAGAAGTGTTAATGTCCTTTAGATAAGGTGAGGCAGAGCCTTTTCATATTCAAGAGGTAAATAGAAATGTGTTAACAACTATCTCAACACTTTGCTTAACTATTAACAAATTCTATACAACACATGAAGTAAACGTATTAAATCCAGCTGTTGGAAGGGGACAGGAAGGGATTCAGCTCACATTTCATCACATCTCCAAACCTGGGTTTCATATACACAGATAAACCTACTTTGTAGGAACCAATGAGCAAGAATAATGCACACAATTGTGTCTTGATCTGAACATAGTGGCACCCAGCAAACTTTGACATGATTATAGCTCTACTTGGGTTTTGAGGTATAATGTGACATGGACCCAAAGGAACTTGACAGTGCTCCTTATCACTGACCCTTAGATTGAAATAAGAAACAAATTCTTACGGACAGATAATTTCCCCAGGAAAAGCAACCAAGCCTTATATGCAAAAATGGTGTAAGACAACAATTAAACACACATTACTTGTCTGCAAAAGGAATAACACTTTCTGTACTGACCTTCGTCTCTCTTCCTGCTGTGCCTTCCCCTAAAATGCCTGTGGAGGTCAGTAATGCATAAAGCTGATCTGGGATTGTGAATACCAGGTCCATGAAATGTACTGATGATGGAATCTTTCCTTTGCAAATAAACGAAGGTCTGCTCACTGTCAACACTTCACAGGAAACTGCTGGAGTTGTCAACCATACCACTATAAACAAATGTATAAGTATATACATATTTAGACATACACACATACTCTCTTTTGCACACACAAACACTTTTAAAATCATGAAGTCTGCAAATTAATATGAAAGCAAGGCTAAGTAGATGATCTCTGACCTGGACAGCTTGCTATCCAGCCTAGTAACAGAAGTAGCAGACAAGTGGGAGTATTTCAAATACAATAAGGGATAAGAGGAAGACACATTTACAGAATTATGAACATTAAGCAACTTGGTTCAAACAAATCTATGTTTTGGGGTTTCAAGTGTATTTTTTGTTTGTTTGTTCATTTGTTTAATTAGAGGTTAATTGCGGTATATAGCCCTATGGCAATGAATTTTTAGGAGCTACTTGAATTAGACAAGATATTTGGGGGAAATTTGAGAAAGTTATTCCTCTTTTGAATAATTTTTTTCTCTTTTCTTATTCATGTAGCCAATCGTTATCCTCAGTGTGTCACACACTTAGGTAAGTGGATTTGTTTCTGTCTTTTTATAAATCAGCAGATGTATTCATATCAGTTAGAACACAATATTGAAATGGTACTGATTAATAACCCATCCTGTCTACTAAATATGAAGAAAGGCATTCTGACTTTTATCCACTTCGCTGCTTAACAGTGCAGTGAATGGACCATTGCTGAGCAAACCAGTCAAACAAGCTTTTTCCAGGTAGATAACAGAGCAAACCAATTAGTATATTTGGCACTGGAGGACAGATGTAAGGCAGCACTAAAAACTGAGAACTGTAGCCATAATACAAATGAATATAATTTTATGCTGGTTTACTATAAATAAAATATTAAACACCACCTTTGTCCTCCATGTGTACATATATAATTTTATTTTCTGGGTCTGGCATACAAAAGCACCTAGATTAGGCTGTAAAAGTTATCCATGCACAACCTTGAACAAGCAACTCCTGTTGTCGGTTATTTTTGGTCATGATTGGATGCTCATTAGGCACACAACTATATAAGCTTTTTGCATGTGCAAAGGGATAAAAGTAAGTTTACAGCAGGTAGAGTCTATTACACAAACGGTAATAAATACAGTCAAAATCTGTGCACGGATGTTTAAGCTTATCTTCATCAGGAGAAAATTTTGCTGTCTTCTATCAAGTTAGTTAGCTAAGTTGATGTAAAAATCTAGTTAGAAACAACTCATTTTACAGTCAGTGGAGATCTAGTTGAGAGTCAGCAGTGCATAGCGTGTAACCCACCCTGTTCCAAAGGGCATATCTAAATAGGTCAGATGAACTGCACCCAGAAAGTCCTCATTTCTCTCCATTGACTGTAAACACAGTCTACAACGACTAGTTCAGGTGTCAGTAACTGTCCTTAATTCAACCTGCCAATTTATAGGAAGGCTACAAACTGTTTTGCTGCCTCTTGATACTTGGATGCTTCTATTTTAACATGAGAAAACATGTTACTCTCAGAGATACCAAAGACACAGCATCCCTGCATGGGGACAGAGTTCCTGAAGAAGCTTCATGGAGAAGTCCATTTTAAGAAAAGAGAGTGCCAACACATATATTTAAGTTTGGATCTGAACTTTCCCATAATTTGGAAATACAAAGTTCGTGATTCAAACCTCTCTCAATTGTTTTGCTGTTTAGGGTAAGACAAGGCTCACTTGGATAAGCATGGACTTATACTGTTCCAGAATGAGTTCACAAAAGGTGACAGCTCAGGTCAGTTCAGCACTGGGCTCTCTGCTGCCCAAAGGACTAGCCCAAATCACACTTCAGCTGATAGAGCCTATTCCATCAACTCTCTCTGCTAGTGTGTTCAAAAGGGACAAAGGCTCTCCCACAGAGGAAGAACTAACAAACCTCAAGCAGCTATTTGTCCTCTCCAAGAGGCTTTCCTGGCTCTTGTACCAGGCAATATGCTAAAACAGCAGCTCTGCTCTAGTCAAAGTTAATAAAAATTTGGGGATTCTATCTGTGAAAAAATTTGAAGCAGCACAGCTACACAGGGCTTGACATACCCCAGCTCTTGGGAACTCTGGACCCAATCCAGCTTGTTACGGTTCTTTTCTGTCTGGACCCATCAAGATATAACATGGTGATCTGGGTTCTGTTCTGCAGTGACAGGCTATGATCAATTCCCTCTGAATTCAGAGGAAACTAGTTGCACACATCTGGCAGCTAAAGAGGCAGGCCCCTGGATTACCAGCTACTTGTACGTTTAGGGTATTTATTTTTCTTATTCAGCATTTCTGTTTTCCATATGAGAGTGTAAAGACATTCTGAATGATTTGACACTCTCTCATAGCATTGCTTTTCAAGGCCAAGTGGTAGTAAAATGTTTTTCAAGTAAGTAGGACTTGGGATTATTTTTTGGAAATCACAAGAGTGATGCTGCAAACGGAGATTCTTTTTATAAAGAACTTCCTTCCATATATGTTTCCATTATAGCTCTTGCAAGCCTAAGCAAGGTGAAAATTACAGTAAAAACTTAAGGACTCCATTTTGAAAGCAGATACCTTTACCAAATTCAGTTAACTATCACAAACATAGATATTTATGCAATATATGTTAACACGCACATAGGCAAGGCAAGAGTAGAAGGAAAGCAAAGCTTGTCTTCCAATTTCTTTGTGGAATGTTTACCATTGTGGTTCAGAACTCTAGTTTTTCAAAAGGTCAAGAGAAAAAAAAAAAAAAAAGACTTGAAAATGATAGCATCATTGGAGAAAGCTCATCACCAAACACCATATTGATGTGTTTGCCCAGCATCTGTTTTTTCTTATTTTGTCTGCTTTGCAATCATTTTTGCTTACATGTTCATAAATGATTTAGAGTTGTGTTTTAAAACGCACTATTATTCAAATGAGAAAACAGGGTACTTTTTCAAAGCAAGCAGTAACTACAAGAAAGTAAAAAGAAATGAAATGGGATAAGTTTCCAAGGGTCTTTTTCCCTCTTCTCCTCTTACACGAACTATCTAAGGGGTCTCTAAATTCAGCAAAACTGAACAATAACACTTGAAATTCTCTATCTTTTTATCTTTGGTGATATTCTCTCTTCTCTTTCCTTCAGCAAGGAGGATGAACACCTCTTTTTTCCTATTACGGGAGAGGCCTTACTCTTGAAAGGCCACTACATGACACACAGACTTCAGCAGAATGGCATCAACAAAGAACTGTTTCAGCCATCTCTAATCTGGTATGCACACTTCAGAAAGATGTGGCTGGAAGCGCTTTCAGCTCAACCAGCCACTTTGCAGTATCTTTATGAGATTGCACAGAGTTTGTCTTCCATCATCTACCAGTACCTTGATATACACTGTGAAAATGTTTTATGCTTTGTCCAGAAATTTCTCTTCTTCAATTTTCCATGCTTTTTTGTCATTACTGGTTGCCCTGGTGGGAAAGCTAGTAGGGGAGGTAGGTCATCATGTTTAAAAGAAGGATCATTGTATGGTCCTAGAATAAAAGAAAGGAAAGAAGATCCATACTGAAGTATTTGGTCAGAGGAGTTAGTTGTTCTTCCTTCTAGCAGACATACAACGTTCCTACCTTCAAAAGTAGCATGACTTCTGTTGGAGACTCTTGCCATTGCCTTTATCATAGCTACTTCCCTGCACTGGAAACAAAGCTGTCCCACACATATGCGATAGGTTTATACTCTACAAAAGTACTACAGTTACTGTGCTTATCCAACACAGACATGGCATGTCAGGCAAATCCTGCCAATTCCATTCTGGTTTTTAAGGGAATCCAAGAAAGAAAGAAGCTAAGACTCGGCTGCAGGCTTGATGAATTGCTCCTGCCAGGTATATCCAGCTTTCAGGCTCACTGGCTGAGCACCTGTACACTAGAAGAACAGTATAGCCAGCTCTCCCACTGAAGAAGTATGTGAAAGAGTGAGGACATAGAGACTCCTCACCACCCTTTATCTGGTGGATCGTCTTAGTCTTTACAGAAGTTCTCAAAGGTAGCACCGAAGAGCAGCAATGAGAACACAGCATCCATAGCCTGATAGTCACACGCTTGGGTTGCCTTATGTTCCTGTCATAGGGTGGAGTAAGTCAGCATTAGTCAACTCCAGAGGGAACATTTATGGAGAAAGGTTTTTCCTTCAAATGCAAAAACAGTGTCTGTGAATGACCTTTCTGCTGAGTGCACCTGAGGTAGATTCCTTCCATATTCCAACTTCACCAGCTGATTTACAATTAGCACCTGTATGTGTGTACAACACAGAAGGTAGGTACAGGTCCCCAGCAGTCTGAATTAAGATCTGAACCATAGCAAAAAAAAAAAAAAAAAAACAACCAAAAAACAAAAACAAACCAACCCACAAAAACCAAAAACAAAACCAAAAAACAAACCCAAACACACCACCAACCTCAAAACCCCTGAAAACCAAAAATATGTAAACAAAAAAAACCACCACACGACACAGTTACATCACCCCCTCTCCCCTTATTTTTATCTATTCAGCAGTCACTGAGCCCCACAGGCCCAAACAACACTGAAGTGACAAATCAAAGGACAAGGAAAAAACACTGGTAAAAAACAGACTTCTAACTTTGGTCTCAAGTTCATAATCAGCCTGCAATTAGAATATACTTTAGAGTCATTTCAATATTTCATCAACAGAATTTTGAAAGATTACAGATGGATTCTTCATTTAGTTCTTGATCATGGCAGAGAAACAAATGCATTTTTAAATAATTCATCAGTTGCTGACTTTAAGATGAGACTTGTGAATCTTCAAGGTAGAGGTCATGAGAATGGACATTCAAAATGCAATGTACTCAGGTGAGCTACTCTTTCTCTAAAATTTATTTCTAGTTGGGAAAGCTCTTTTTGTTAAATTTTTCATTCTCATGTTATGGAACACTTGGGAATATACCTTGATAAATAATGCTGATGCAGTTTTTATTTTGACTGTAAACTGTGATTAGTACTCCAAGCTATTGACAGTGACAGATATGTCTTAACAGTTCCTAAAATAATGGTTGTTCTTAACATATCCATATCCTGGAAAGGAACTTGAGCATCAAACCTAAAGATGGCTTCTTTTTTAATCTGTTTCTAAAACCATGCCGTTTAACCTGAAAGATACAACTTATTTATTGAATTAGGGTTCCTTAGAGGTTAAGCAGGTAATCCATGGAGACTGTTCCATAACTTTTCCTTAGCTGCCATTCATTAAATATGTTCCATCTCATGAACTATGAATCATTTCATTTTTAAGCACTCTTATTTCCTTTAAATTTACCTAAAACTTTATTAGATTCAGTCAGTGCAGCCCTGACAGACAGCCCGCATACACTTAAAACATTCCCAGTGGAGAAGCATAAAACATTTAAAATCTATATTTGATCTGACAACAGCAGCACCATGTTTGAATTAGAAACAGATTAGACATAATTGAAGATAAAGAGGACACAAGCATCACTCCCATTTTGGTGGAGTGGGCTTTAAATTATCAGATTCATCCAGAATACATTACTGAGAAACATTGAATTGTTATCTTTAGACAGCCTTTTCTAAGAGTTTACAATTTCTCAGTTCAGTGAAGCTTGCCACTAGCTTGTTATCAGAACAAAAAACGAAAAATCATTCGGTTCAGAGCACAGAACTGATCTCACCTCCAAAAGTACATGTTTTCTTCTGGTAACAGACACTTCTTTGGACTGCAGAGGTACCACTTCATGCTTTACAGTGAAGGCAATCTTTTTAAGATTCTTCCACTTTTCAGGTAATTCCTAACAACATTACAAGTAGATATCGTTTGTCAGTTTGCAGAGCCAACAACCCTCCCCACAGAGAAACACACATACTTTCCTTCTCCCCTCCTCCCCCTGCTTTTTTCCTTTTTTTGAAAAATATCAGTTGACTTTGTGTCATTCCTTCCCTATGTCCTTATGCAGTGGCAAACATGGACTCATTACTCTGGGTAATTTGCGAAATGTAATTTATGCAAAAGATTAAAGTTTGTTTACAATATCCTGCATTTTCTAGTTAGAACATGTTTAGGTATATTAAATTTGGCAATAAGCCTCAGCAATATAAAAAACCACCCCAGTGATGCAACTCACTATAAAATAGTTTGATAAATACATTATTATTTTGACCCACCCGTAAGAAGAGTGCAAAAATGCACATAGTGACAACTGAATGTATTAGTAAGTCCCAAAGTCAGCGTTAAGTGCTTTCGCTTAACCTGCCTAACTCTTAGCAAGGGTATGCTTGACCCCAGTCTGGTCCCAAAAAAAGTCATATTCCTTACGTTGCTTTTAGACATCCCAGAGACTCATCTACTCTACAAGATATACCTGTTGCTGACAAAAAGGTCAGCCACAAGCATAGTTGAATATGGACAAGGACTTGCTCACAACATGCATAATTAGACACTGTAATCTAAAGGCAACTACAAAAAGATAAATAGTTTTGTTGTTTTGGAAAACTTACATAGGGCTTTTGCAAACATTTGTGTTTACTTTGAATCTCTTTCTACATAATTCCACAATTCTGTGACACAGCTGAACCTCATTGCCTCCTTGCAAGTCATATTGCTCAAAAAGGTTTCCAATCACTATTTGAAGCAAGTTGGCTAGAAGTTTAATAGACACTAGCAATCCTCTGACAATGCATTCATAAATAAGACACAACGTATCTGTCTATAAACTGTACTTTAAAAAGGATATTTCCATGGTGAACTTTATTTTTCAGCTGCAATAAGAAGCATGAGAGATTAGAATTGAAAAGTAAATAAATGATTTGGAAAGATTCCCCATTTTCATATGCAGTGTAAGTCTTTACAGTTCCTGCAAATCATGCTATGGAAAAAAATAACTATAGAAACACCTTTAGTCATTTGGAAAAATGAGGTTGAAGCAAAGCTCCGATTCATAAAGAAGTAGCGTTTTACATACTAAAACAGTCAAATATTATATTGGTGCTATTTTTACTGCTTCAACTTCTGGTCTGTCAACACTTCCCTAATTAAAGTTATATTAAAGAGTATGGCTCAAATTTTCAAGATTATCTTCAATTTGCATGTACCATCTGAGACCATTTCAGCACCTCTTTGCGCAAACAGGCACATATTCATCAGGGAGCAGCAAGGGCTAGCTGCTTCCCAAGGGAAGGTGAGCCAGGAGCAGAAGGTCATCCTAGCGCAGACAATGCCCTCACCCACCAAGGGCACAGTCGCACAGGCCCTTAAGCGTGGCAGCAGAGCCGGGTGCTTGTAACTGAGTGCATTAATAGCCCCAGATACAGCCAGCAATGAAGCAGGTCCTGGGTCCCTCCAGGAGGTACAGCCAGGACAGAGACAAGGTACAGCACACAATCATGGCGGTCTATCCAGGAGAGCATACCTACCTAGAGCATAGGTCCGGATCCAAGTCCACCCAGGAGGCAGGGCCAAAGGCAGGCTTGAAGACAGACACACCTACCATGTAGCTCAGAGAGAGATTGAAGCCCCAGAGCTGAGCTTAAGTGGAGTCCCCTGGGTGTGGGGTGGAGCCCCCAGGTGGGGCTGGGCAGGACCATTAAAGGCCTATTAGTGCACTCAGGACTCTGACAGTTTGCACACAAGCAGAGTAATTAAGCTGCTAATTACCTGACCTACCTGCACAAACAAGGAATGCCCTGATCCTGCAAGATTAAGACTACTCAGTAGATTGTTACAGGATCAGGATTTAACCTGCTCCGGTTATGCACAGAAAAACCTTTTCATTTCAGGGACAGAGGCAGAATTGAGACATTTTCAGTAGCTGTTTGCCAGGTTATTTATGAAAACTAAAACAAAATGTACCCTGTGAGTTTCTTAACTAAGATCAGTTAGAAAAGAAGTTTTCATTTAACCAGAAATGTTCATGTTTCAAAAATTATTTTTGTCCCAGTGGGGCTGTAGACAGAACCAACCTTTCAACAGTTTTTATTTAAAAATATGTATATATCAAAATGCAGCAGTGGATTACCCCATGTTTCATGCACTCATCTGGAATGTGAGAGAGCACCAAGACCAAGGTTCTGCTGTAAATCAGACACTGGATTAAGTCCACCATATCTCACATCCCACTCTGAACCCCCTGACCAAGAATCTTTGGCTATTTGAGCCACGAGGTCCCTCTGTATCTCTCAGCCCCAAGGACTGGAGAAGAGTGTGTGTTACGTTTGTGGCTCTGCTTTTCAGGTTTAACTGAAATGCAAGCACAAACACAAAAATAAAAGTAAAAATTTCCAGGTGTGCCTTCTAGAACACATTTGTGCAACCTGGAAATCCTATTCTGTGGAAGGCAGACCACATAAGCTAATGGTCCTGTCTGGCCTTAAAAATCTATGTTTCATTAATAAAGGAGATCCATAGTTAAAAACTGCCTTAAAAACTGCCTTTAGCTTATGACTACTTGGGTGAAAACACTACCTCCTGCTGACAAATAAGTTTTTCTCCTAAACATTTTAATTGATTCCTAGGAGGACAATGCTGGTACAGCATTAAGTCTTCTTAAGACTTCTCATTAAGTCTCTTGAATGAAACTTGAGAACACTAAGAAAAATCTACAATGTCCCTATTCTAGACCCAATTAAGTCAACAGAGTATTTACCTTAGAATTGGGAGCAGATGGCAGATATTATTCTATATTTAAAAATATATCCAGTAAAAAAGTGTCCAAGGTAAACAGCTCTACAAAAAAAAAAAAAATCATATAAGCTCATTTAGGGTTATTTTTATTCTTGCTCCTATTTAAGTATGTGCCAAAGTTTTATAGATATGATGTTGAATTTTTACCTCCAGTTCTGCATAGGATCCTCACCCCCAGTTCTGGCAGCTACTATCCACAAGTTCTCAAGAAGTCAGTTTTAAGACTTTGAAAATGTCATCTACGGATTCCTGGTCCTGTATAGCCATTGGATGTCCCATTATTTCACCCAGAGCTGTGCACTCTCCTCCTCACACTTTCTTAGTCAAACCTATCTCTGGTTTCATGAATCAGTTTCTTTCCATTCAGTAATGCTAATAATATGTAACGTAAGAAAATGTCGAGTTAATTAGCACAGAGCACCCAAAAACTTAAGGCAAACCATACACATCAATTATATTAATGAACAAATAAATGCAATCAAATCAAGCACAGAAGCATTGTGTCAAGGCTTGGTTGGTGTGCTCTTTTTTTTCCTCTTTCTAAACAAGAGAGAAATGCACTATTTCACACGTATGACAAGATATCCTTGAGAAAGATCACAGACTCATTTACACATGACCATCTCTTCCTTTTCTGCATCTGCTGCACGTGGTTCAAGTAATAATCCTATTCGGGTTCTCAGTGCTGCAGAATCAGGGGCAGGGGCATGCTGTCTGACAGCAGGAAATAGTTCAGGTGGGCATCTGAGGGGATGGGTACAGCACTGTGTTCCACATCCATCTTTTAGAAGAGTCCAGGATTGCCACTAATTTCAAAGAGCACTTCTCCCAGAGAACGGATCTTCAGAATACCATACACAGCCAATTTTCAGTCTAGACACCAGCTCTCATGCTCTAAACAGTCCTGCTCTAGTTTTTCAGCATGGTGAGAAGTGCCATTTTGAAGTGCATTTTAGATATAAATTTATACCAAAGATGACACAGAAATATTAAAAGTCCTTAATACAGTAATGAGTAAAAAATCCAGTCCACACCAATCAAAGAAGAAATAACTATTTCTAAGATATTATGAACACCTTAAAAACATCAACATTTTTGTGAACTTGATGTTTATCCAGAAGAAATTTAAGGGCAAAGAAGTTATGCCTATTGTCCCAAGGAAACATCCAAGGCAACAGGGAGACCAAAGTCTGCAAAAAATGTCTATTGTCTCATAGCTAAAAGGGATGGAATGGACTTAAAGAGATCCTTCAGTCCATCCTTCTGAATTTAAATACAAATATATATATACACACACATATACAGAGGAGGATTACATATGTGTATTTGTGTGTGCGCATGTATGTATACATAAAAATATATATGAAACGGAAACCAGACAAGCTTCCCTAAACCTGAGCTGTTTTCCTTAAAAATTCAGGTCCATTTTTTAATTAAATTCACCAATTATATTTAAAAGGCTTCTGGTCAACTTGATTTGAAACAACTATTAAAAAATCTTCTGATTTTAAGATTCACTAACCTCTTTAGACTATTGGCCCTAAAGAAAAAAAAAAAAACATGATGAACGCTAGATTTTAAACAAATCAACAAAATAATGTAATTATTTATATTTCCTTAATAGGCACAAGAAATAAAAGTAAAGAAACCTCTGCAGAAATGGAAATATCTGTTCTTTAGAATGCACTAAGTCTCGTGAACGTTTTGGAAGCTCATAATTTTCATAGAATTCCAGCTCCCCTTTACTAAGAAATTGTCCACAGAGCAGAAACTTCTTCACACATCCAATTTTATCATCCATCCATTAACTACCACTATTTGTTAAAGTGTTGCTCCAGAACATAAACAGTGACCAAGTTCCCCTTCTTCATAGCTACTTATTTCTTCCAAGGTATCCCTCTGATCTACGTCATGCTAAATGAACATCCAAAAGTGAAAAAGCAGTGGAGGCAAAGATTAAATTGAAGAAAGAAAAGATGTCCTTAAAGCCAAGTCACATGCCAAGACCCGATATTGTACTGATGGCAATGACAATTATAACTTGCCAGTTAGCAGCAAGTTTCCTGTCTGCTCCTAGAAACAAGTTAATAGGAAATGACTGCTTGGATACATATTTCTCACGTATTATAATTTCTGTTTTGCGCATCATACTAACATCAAAAATTTTACTGTCATCAGCCAGACACAAAACATTGCACTTGTTATTACTCACATCTTCCAACATGTTGATTTAACTTACAACACTTGCTAGTGAGATGGGTTTCAGTGGGATTCAGATCCTTATGACCACCAGTGTCACTTTCCAGTAGAGCTCAAAAAATTGGAATCTTGAGCCCAGGCATCTTCACCAAAAGTTTTCTTTAGCCCATGAACAGATTTCTAATCCCATGGAGAGATGATGAAAATATCTCAATTGGCTGGACTGCTATAGCTAATAGAGAGTTCAGTGAGGCTCACAAACCCCACCTTTTCTAACATTGGGGTTGAAGATACTGTTTTGCTGGCAAAGGTAATGGACTCACTAAAGCCCAGAGTCAAAACTAAGGGCCTTTCCTGCTTCTAAGGGTACCAGCGAAGCACAGTTTACAAATACAAGCTGTTGCCCGTTGCAAATAACACAACAATTTCCATTTCCACAGACTGCATCACCTGGTGGACAAAGAAGAAAGAGGAAATTCAACATCCATAGAGCACAGATTATGCGAACATGGTTCTGTGTGCCTGAGAACACAGTTTAGGACCTTCATTTCCACTGTTTTCTCTTGGGTCGTAGCTTAAAAAGAGGCAGCCCAGCAGTGACAGACTCATAACGAACAGGTAAGTCCTCCTGTCCACTCAACAGGCAGTGCTGGTAAACCTTCACATCCTTGCTGCTGAGTACTGTGGAATCAGTAGCCATGAAGTTCGGAGAAAAATCAAGCTGGCAGAAGCCAGAAGAGCTTCAGGAACAGAGTTTCCAGGCTGACTGACTACTTGCTCCTGTCCTCTTCTGTCTTTTCCTTTGCTATCTCCTCACCTCATTGTTTCTCCAGCTGCTTCCTTTTCCATTCTCCCCTGTCCTATCGACATCCCTTCTTTTCTCAACTATTATTTTACCGTTCCTTTGTTTACTTTTTGCTATTATACAGTGTAACCAATTTACAGTTGATCAATTTTTCCCTGGATAAACTGTGATATTTTGATATATTTATTTATTGGTATTTGCTTCCATCTCATATTAAAAAATGTGAAAAAGGAAGAAATTGCATAAAGATTTTTGCATGTCCTGCTAGTCTGGCAAAAACAGTCTTGCAAAAAAACTTGCATTAACATTAAATCTCTAGAAAAGTGTTTCACTGTAATTCACAAACCACTTTTGTCTGCTGTCTGTGGACATAACTTCATAGCTTATAGAGAAGGCAAGTGTTGTGGACATATAAGCTCAGTGGTACTTGCAGATCTGGGAACAGAAACAGTATCAGGTGTCCTGATGAGAAATGAGGCACCAAGAGAGCAAACATTCAACCAATAATCATAAAGAAACAAACAGTTCTTGAGGAATACCCAGCCTGGAATATAGCTATAGAAGTCATTTGACACCAAATGCTCAGTAATACATGCACTGTAAAGCCAAAGACTGCCTGTGCACAATACACAAGCAAAAGTAGAAGGTAAATTCATGAACCAGCTTTGCAGACAGTCCATCCAGCTGCGGACTTCAGTGTGTATTAGAAAGGCACTCTCAATTGAGCAAGTGAACGAGAAGAAGTTAAAAAAAAGTTAGTCAATATCATTCGAAGAATGTGTGCTGGTGGCTGATGGAAATGACTGGATGCATTCATAAAAACAAGAGAGGCAGAGGTTAAGGAGAGCAGAATATGACAGCTCACAGTGAGCAGATGGGAAAAAGCCTCACAGCCTCTCTTGAGATACTAGCCTTCTTGGCATAAACCACTGGATAGGGGTGACTCAGCTGGCCAAACAACTACATTCAAATGCCTAGAGGAAAGGTCAATTGTGACACTTTTTAAAAAAAGAAAGGAAAAGTAGCAAAAGTAACAATACCTGAAAAGGGTCTTTTCCAAGGTATTTGACAAGTCTGTCTACAGATGATGCAGTATCGTAGATGTTTTTGATTAGTCCCTCCATACTATCACAGAAATTGCCATCGACATTAAGTCCAAAGAAGGTTTAAAAGTTGTTTCACTGCTATTAAGAACAAGCTGCACTTCAAATAAAGGAGTGGATTTAAATGTTGTCTCAGTGTTTTCAGTCACATACTGAAGAGAACACTTGATAGCTTTGAACAGCCCATCTACAATCATGTGGTCTATGCATTCAGTGTAGAGTTTCCATTCATCAGAAAGAGGATCTGCCTGGAGCAAATACTGATTGTCCTGGAAAGAGTAATTTAGAGAATCAGTAACAGGGGTTTAGAATTGCTCTTCCCAGTGTGGATTTCTTATCCCAGCTAACTGATCAGTCCAGGAATAAAGGAACTCTCACTGTGATGAAGAAAAGCATTCCCACTATTTACAACATAATTACCTTTTCATTGTAACTTTTACAAGTACATCTGGAACTAATTACTGAAAGCTATTTCCCTTTGGAGTTAGATTTGCATCAGCAAGTGCAAATATTTGAAAACAGTTTTAGCTTTTACTTAATCCTGGTTTTCCTAAGTATTTACACCTATTTAGCGACAATAGCTACTCCCAGGACAAAATATTTACTGGGCCTACTATCATGTAGACTATATCTGGTGGATCTTTTCTACTGTATTTTGAATCATATTCCATGGTTTGAACATTTCTTTTTTTTTTTTTTTGTCATCAAAGGATAGAAGAAAGGATTTCTGCCATTTTTTTCTTGACAAAAAAAGGGTTTGACTCTATCTATACAACATCCAATTTCACATTATGCTTGAATATTCAGATTCTCTCATCCACATTTTAAACAAGGTCTCCCTGTCTGCTCTTTACAGTCCCAGAGATCTGGACTCTGCCAAGTCAGAGGCAGGCATCAGTTGTTTGTCAAAACTCTCCAATTCATGTATTCTACTTCTCTTTGCACCACGGTCTTCCACAGCCTCTGGTACAGCTTTGTAATTACAGTTAAATTTGCAGTATAAGGACAGTAAGAAAAACTCTTATTCTTTCTAAGGTTATCAGAAATATTTTTGATCGGATTCTGTCCTTCTTTGTTCAGTCTATTTAGTCAAGAAACCCTGATAAATCAATTGTATGAAAACTGAGTTTACCTGTTATGCTGCAATAAACCATTGATCTTTTCCCTTGGGGAAAAAAAAAAAGGACAAAAATCAAATGTACTCAAAGTTCTAGTTTCAAAAACATCTAATGCCAGCTTCTCAGTGAATTCAACCTTGTTCTCATTAAATCAGCAGAGTCTGTATCCTATTTATACATTAGTAGAGAATCTGGCTTTCAGTGTAAACAAAATGTGCCAGGATAGCCTGTAAAACTGAACATTTCTGGCTCTCCATAAGACGGATGACTGGGCAAAAGCAGGACAAGTTTCTCTATACTGCAGCTCCTCCTTTGTCTTTCTGCCATAGCTTCTATGTGAAATACCCGGATTCTAGTTCACAGACAATGCAGCCAAACTAGTACAATTCTGAATGTGGATGTTACCCTGTTTCAAAACTGGATGATATCAGCTTGTTCCTGTTATATAACAGTCTGTTTAGACCCTAGGAAAGTCTATTTTACTGGCTGTCCATAGGCAGACTAGAACCATTTTAAGTAAAATCAATCCAACATCACAACTTTGATTAAAAAGGTCCATATTAACTTTTACAGAAAAATCCAATATGTATCTGCATGGTTTTCTTTGTTTCTACCAGGGAGGCTGCAACACTTCCAGTCAGTACTCACTACAGTAATGACAGTAGTTTTGTCAGTACACATCTCTGGGAACTGGACTAAAATCACCAATAGATTTTATTCCAGTCCCTGAAAAGCATTCTGTTCAGCCTACTACAAGCGGAAGTTGCATCATCTATTACTAGTCTCATAAAACACTTATGCTTGATTTCCTAGATTTCCTGATGGGAGGAATTAGTTCTGTCCATGCATTTACAAATTAATGCATTGGGAGTCACCCTTTTGTATTCAAAGAAAAACATACAGACACTCAATAGGACTACAAAGTATGATTAACTACAAACTACAGAGTAACAACCATCCAGCAGACAAGATAATTGGGAAAAATAGTTGAACACAGTTTGGTTTTGGTTTAGTGTAGTTGAAGATTTGAAGAGATTATTATGGTTATGTCAATTTTCTACTATGTCTTTATATTCACACACATCTGTCAAAAAGAATCTTCTTTATTTACCTTGTAAAGTGTGTCTCTAGCAATATGAGAGCACTGCAACTGCTTGGTGTTAGAAGGACATTGTAAAATCTCAAGATATTACACCTCTTGGAGAAACAGCAGAAAACTACAGAATCACAAAAGATTTTGTTATTCAGAAAAAGGCAATCGGAAACTAACTAAAAAGCTTTCTCAAGTTACCACATCATGACTACAGAATTTACTGAAGCGGAATTTACATCAGCCTCCTGAAAGCAAGACCTACAAGTCCTTGCTGTCTGTATCCTGCAGTTCTAGTCACTTCATTTAGATCCTATATATAATAACCTTTTAAAAAAATGAACTCTAAATAGCATTTCTCTTATTTTAAACCACTAATGCTTCTCAGGGAACATGTATTGTAGTACAAATACAAAAAAGTGTAACAGGATTATGTATCCTGAAGTAAAAATTTATGAAATCTAATACATAACTTGTGCTTATCTCTAGAACGAAAGAGAATTTTTATCATAAAAAAAGATAATTTCTTTAAAACAAATAAAAAGAAATGCTTAACGTCATGCAGTGAAATTTACTACTGTGTTACTTTCTGATTAAAACCACTTCATACTATCCAAATTCCAGAGAATGATTACATTGAGGTCTGAGGTACAGAGGATTAGATCCTGTGTCTAGCAGAGGTACATATCTTCATTATATCAATCCATCCATGCCAACACTCTCTCACATTTTTGCAAAATAGGATTTGTTTCCTCTACCTGCAAAATTCTACAGAGACAAAAGAGATTTCACCTCAATGTCATTTCTAAGTACACAGTGCAGCTATAACTTCAGAAAGTGCCTGAAGTGTTTTAAGCCCCATTGTACAATGTTTTACAGCAATACTTACAGATGATTGATGTGCTTAAAATGTGTTCTGTGCCTGAGAAGCCTCTCGTAACTCCTAAGACCATTTTAAACTGCCTGCAGTCACTGGCATGTTTTTATAAAGTGCATCACATCCATTCCTTAACTTAAACAGAAACGTTTATGGTGATAGACTGCCAGTTTTACCATTGTATAAGCTGCACATAAACACCAAATCCGCTCTCAGTGATTAAAGAGGTAGCAACTTCAGATCCCAAACGCTCTCTCTCTGGGCAAAATACCCAAGGGCTCCCTGGGACAAGTTACATTGGGTGACAGAGGAGTTTCAGGTGCTCCACAGAGATGCTTTCATTCCCCCCTCTGTGAAACATCCATCAATCTAGAAAGAACGAGGCCTTCTGCTGGCCATAGGCAAGTCCAGTTATTGTTTAGGAATCCCAGTGGCTTTTCTGACAGGCCACAGAAAAGAAAATGCATTTCCGAAGCCTGGAGAACTGCAGGGTGTTCCTTTGGCAAAACTTCAGCAATAAACATATGGATGACACTAAAGCAGTGGGCTGCAAACACAAATAAGGACATTGTTGTATAGTCACAAGGCCCATGAAGAGATCTATCAGACCTCATGTGGTTTGTCACCATGCAGATCATGACCCTTATTTTAAGAGCATTCTGTAATCCGATTTCTGCTGTAACTGCCAAGATAGCCAATTGCTCTTTCTTTAGATTTTTCTTACAAAGAAAAAGTTTCTTCACATTTTGTGAAGAAATCTCCCTCTCTTCAACATGATCCCTGCAGAAATGAGAGAAATCAGGAAAAAAAAAAAGAATTCATTGAGGAGGATACTTACAAGTATGATTCAATGCTCATGGAACAGTTTATAAAAATGAAAAAGCATCCTATGAGAACTTTACTGAGCACACGTTTCTATATTTGTCACACATGTCAAAGTATACCTGTAATTGCTTATATAACGATGTGCAGATCTGTGCTTTTAGAGACAGGAAATAGAACCAAAACATCACTGGCTACATCACCTTTCTTGTACGTCTATGCAATCTCTGCTGTAATATTTTCCATTGGGATTCTAAAGAACTGGATATGGCCTGTCAGATTTTTGTCTAATTCCATTTTATCCTTTAAGTGTTTTGCTTTCACTGAATTTCATCAGAAGGTAATTTGGGGGGGGGGGGGGGGGGGAGAGAATTCTGAGCATCTGCATGTTCATTTTAAAGTGGAAGTTTAACATAATTTGAATTTCAATGAAATAAAATGGGAAAGTGTTTAGATTTCAAGTATTTTTAAATTTCTCATGAACATTTCAGCAGCCTCCAGAACTTGTGTTTTGGTTCACAAGAGCATCTGCCTTTTAAAATCTCCCTGTTTCATGCTACTATTGCTACTCTGTCAAGTTCCTTTTTATAGTATCTCCTTTTTCAAATCCTAATGCAGGGAGAAGCAAATCTGCCATACTCTTAAGTATGAGTGTCTCATTTCCACACAGGCAATAGGTATCATTACAAACTTGATCAGTAAAGAGATAATTTTAAAATATTTAATTTTCGAAGTCTGCACTTTGGCCAGAAGAATTGGCAAAATACCACAAATCTTCTGAATGGTACAGTAAATCTCCTCAGAATGAACTAAATCATGACATTCCCACGAAATCTGCTTGTAATCAAGACAGAAATACTATGAAAAACTGCCTGTCTCATGGCATTTCAAGAACTGTGATTTTGGTTTTGTTTAGAAGCCAGAAGTGCCAAACCTGACAATGCATGAAAATGAGCAATGTTCCAAAAGCCATGGCAGCATTTTGAGAAGATCAGCAAAAATCCACTGCAGGTTTATTTTTAATTCCGTTCAGCTTTCTCCTAAGTCATTTGGCTAATTTCCGTATGTGTGGAAATATGATTCCTTACTTTCTGATAACTTTAGAAACAGAGTTATTAGGCATACAAAATTTCATCTCTTATACCTTAGTAACTGCTGGCTTGAAAATGAAGACGCTGTTCTAAGCATCTTTATGTTTCTTTCAAGGAGAAAAGATTTTTAATTTCTATCACCAAGGTGTGAAAACGAACAGAAAAAAAATTTTGCTCCTCTTGTTAGCATATCATAGACACATAAGTATGCACTTGCAGAACAGTAATACTACTAAAAACACTGCACAGCAGAAAACAAAAGAAGCCCTTGGAACCAAACTCCTATGAAAATATAGCATGTGCCTAATGGTAAGAGAGAAAATCAGTAGGTAAAATCCAGTAAACAGGCAAAGAAAATTACTATGTTCCTGAAACTGCATACAAAACTGTAAAGAATATGAAAAATATAATTGAAAATATCTATCTAATTACTTAAACCTTATGTCAAACACCAATCCAAATAAAACGTATCTCTCTGGGGAAAAAAACTGATAACTAAGTATATTAAGTAATAAGATATATTAGATTAATGAAATTAATAAATAATAAAATTAAGTGAAGTAAATAATTAAAATAAAAAATAATAATTAAAATAAAATTAATAAAAGAGAGGAGATTTTCCCTACTTACTGTCTTTGATTCTCAAAGATCTCTTTGTAGCAGGTAATTTCATCAAACATTGACAGAAGAACAGCAAAACTGGGATAAAAGCTGGAACTGGTGGCAAGCCTTTCCAGTAGATTAGTAAATATCTGCAAGTTTGCAGAAAATTCATTGAGCAATAAATAAAGAACTGCAATTTTATTCTAGAACATCTTACTCTAAACCCTGCATTTTCCCAGAAGTCATTTTGTTAAATAACTTCTAACTATTTTACTAATTAATTGCTTTTTTTTTTTCTTTTTAGCTTGAAAAGTAAGCTAGGAATTGCATTAGGAACTGTACATAGAATCCTATTTTACAGTTACGTTTATTGCCTCTTCATATGCAAGATTAACGTTTTGTGTGAAATGTAATGGCATTGAGGAAGAGATTATTAAGAACTGAATGATGGGAAAGAATTTAATAAAGCTATTAAAAATCGAATATAGGAACACAAAAATAATAGAAAAATCTAGGTACCTTTAGTATGAATGGAAGAAAAATGAACACAGAAGAAAATACAACTGTTTATATATATATAAATAGATATGAAAATAGATATATGAATTATTTCTATAACTAGTTATTAGAATAAACTTTATCTTTGCTCAATTTGTAGGAGTGGTTGTGAGAGACAGTTAAGAATGGTGGCTGGAACAGCACTGTGAAAGACCCATATCTTGTACCACTGGAAATCAGACTAGAGAACATGCCCAAAAAATACTTTTTAAGAAGGCATGAAGTACTTGAGGGAGGATGGCGGAATTCTCTAATTTGCATTAACCATTGTAGACCCGTTCCAAAACACAGGACACTGGAATAGTGATCTATAAATGTGAGGAAACACTTTGAAGTAGCATTGTGAGACAGTGCTGCAGCCTCGCAAGCAGCATTGGCCAGGAATTGATGCTTTTTTAGACATTATCCTCAGTAACTCTTAAACTACAACAATGGGTCAAAAAGCCAGTGGCACAAAGCTCCAAGGAAACCATTCTGGCAGAAAATAGGAAAACAGCTGTCCTAAAGCACTGGACAACCATCGGTCATAGTTTCTCCACATACCCAAATAATTTCAGGTATCTTGATGGACTGAGATGACAAAAATTCTTTTTCCTCCAATCTAGTTGCACCTTTCAGTTAATATCACTTGGAAAAAATGTCGTGCAACTGCCTGTTGAGTCTGTGACAATCCAGTTTGCTCATGGGAACACCCACAGTCCAAAATAAGTCTTCTTACTATGTGAATGTAGTTATAATTATTCCCATGATACTGTGGGATATGGCACTGAAGCTACCACTTCTTCAGATGTCAAGTCTGCAAAAGACAAATTGCAGATGCCTTGTGGACAAATTCAAGAAATACAACCAAAAAGTTTATAGTGTGACTTCATGTAATTTTCCCCAATAATGTTTGTTGTATTTGAATATGTATTACCAGCAGCAGCCTCAGTTTCTGGCAGTTTCTGGTTAAATATCCCATAAAAGCTAACTCACTTGTTCCATTCTGAACTCACTACATTCATGCTGACAGCCCAAATTACAGTATTTTATTATATTGCATCTTTACTGTGTATTTTATTTATCTCTGTTGTGCCTTCTAGTTTTTGGCATCTATTCAAAACATTTACCTGAGTTCTCCTGCTGTTCTGGGTTTTTTGGTAGCTTCTTTTGCTTTGTACTCAGAGCAATATCTTTTACTTTCATATGCTACAAAGTTCATTAGTTTAAAGAGCTTATGCAGTCTCTCAATGACACCAAATTGTGCTTCTGAATTGCTACACAGCTGCAAAGATAGCCTGTGTATTAAATCACCAATTTTGACAACCTGTGAAACACTTCTCATAAATATGCTCTTTATGGCATAAAGCCAGCTTAATTTAGCAGTTAAATTTTTAAGTGAAATGTCACAGTAAATATGTATGTTACCTATAAGCAATTCACAATTCAACCGATTTGCGCACTGTCCATTTACTGTTTGTTAGAACTTCACGTCTTGGTTCTTTATGTCTCTTCACAGGTTCCAATAATATAGCACCCATAAAAATTGGAACTTTTCATGGGGCATCTAAGTTTGCTCCCTGCTGTAACAGCTACATTGACTTCCTTGTTTCTGAATTTCCTTGAAAGTGGATGTTTTTCCTAGATCTGAAAAGCTTTAACAATTAATGCCTTCATTTGGCAATACATTCCATTGTGTAGCTCTTAAGAGTAAATACTTTGTCTTCAATTAACTTTGGTTTTCCTCTAGAGTCTGAGATTACAGCCCAGTCTCACCGTAGGCATAAAATAACACGCTTCTATTCACTTCAACAGTTGCACAGATATGAACAGTTAGTGAGTTTTCTTTGGTGACATTCAACTTTACCAATCTTCATATCCATTGCAAAACCTTGTCTTCTTTTTAATGCTTGCAAAGAGATTTTTATCAACAACTTTTTTTTTTTTTATTTATTTGCTTGCCTTTCTGGAACTCCATTTCTAAATAGCAGCTTTTGAGGAGAGAGCTTTTATTCATTTTTGTTTGGGGGAGATTTTATAAGGGTCATAAGCACCTGCATCTTGTAAAACTAAAAGGAATGTAGGTGGTAATGGCCCTCTCTTTCTTCTGAAACTTCCTACCACAGGTTTTAAATCTTATATATCAGAAGTGAATTACACAGAACTTGAATCTACAACATTTATATCAGAGAAAGTCCTATGTTTTACTGTAATACTTTTTATGGGACTAGTGAGAACTTTTTTTGTAAGAACAATTTTGCTGAACATACCTGCTGGATAAAAAAATCCATGCTGTAAAAAGTTAGCTTCTCCCTGCACCGATTACTTTCGTCGGAATCACCCTTCTTCAACAGAGAGAGTACATGCTTCCCATGTTCCTCAGTCAGCCATATCCTATCAGTTGTCTGCTTTCTTCCTCAGCCACAGTACATCCATTTTCTCCCATGTTTTCCTTTTTCCCTCCACAGTTCTCTCTTTGTTCTGTCTCTTTTCCATTACCTGTGGTATGTTTGTATGCTTATACAAACTCCGTCTCCTACCTCCTGATTTTATGATGCATCTACTTTTATGTTTGTTGTACTTGTTGGGATGCATTTGTACAGCACTGATGGTACACCTCTTATGTCTCAGCAGGAAGCTGTTCCTCACAGCAGTTATACCTGATGGCTTTCTTTCCATTTTCCTTCAGCTTCTCAAGAAATTGTATTTTCTGAAACCCTATGAATTCTCCCTTAGAGTCTTACATAACTCAATGTATTCAACCATCTCTTTTCCATTCATCTTCTGTTTTCCATCATGTTTTTTGTTTTGTTAGATATTTGGCTCATTTACTCATGTATTATCTACTCTGATACTTTATATTTTCCCCCACTATTTCGATTGTTATTTTCTTAAAAATTTCCAGAGTTTACATGAGATCAAGGTAGAGAGCTCCCACTGATTTTAGTAACTCCCATTGACAGTAATGTGAGTTTTGTGGCTAACTCCCTGGCAACTCTGAAAATACAGGGTCTGGTGGATATCATTTATTTTTTGTACTTTCTTTCAACAGGAGTTCAGAATCACTTATTTAAAAGAATAATCTTTTAAAAGCTTTTTCTGTTTTTGTGATCTCACATTATGACTTAATAGCTGAAGGACCAAAGAAGACATTTTCATGTAAGTTAGAGTAGTTGAGCTCTGCATGTCCAGATTCAGAATAAATTAAGAAAGATTAGTCATTTTCCCTTGAGTCATGGCCAAATTTTGCCCTTGCTTTTACCGTTGCAGCCTATGGTGGTCTTCTCTCGTCTATTGCAGATGAGCACACGTCTTGAATAATGAATGAGTCTGCCATCAAAAATATGCAAATCTTGTTCTTCATTTCAGTATCTGGACATATCAATTTCAATTTCCTAAATCCTCTCTTCTAACTTGAGCTATTAATGATGCTAAGACAATTATCTGACTCCACCAGACTGCCTATTGTTCATCCAACAGAAACTCCTATTTTTACTAGAATGTCAAACTATTTCTGTAATTTTTCATATATCATTTCCTTATTCTTCCACAGTGTTTCTGTATCTTAAGTAGTAGCCAGGGTGTCTACAGCTATAAGAAAAGGAAGCTTTGTCTGAAAAAGTGATGTATTCTTATAGACCACCTGATATAACTAAGAAGAACAGGTGAGCTTTTATGCTTATAACCCCTTCATCTATATCTTAATCTTGTGTTCTTTCCAACAAGACTAAGATCCACTGTCACACTTCGGTCATCTAAAAAAATTTCCTTTTCTTCCACCTTCTTCATGTATCTCCAAAGGCAGTTTCTCCCAACCTGGGTATTTTTGTACCCATTTTTCATTCCCAACATCAAGCCAATTCTCACATAGCTACAAATTCTAGTGCAATTGAAGACAGCAGGTTTTAGCTACTTGTCATATTTGTTTTTAAAGTCAATCCAGCAGTTTACAAAATATGAAACTGAACATTAGAAATACCTAGTGTAAATGAGAACGTGAAGTCTTTATTCAAGGCCAGACTGTGATTATCCTTTATGTAATTTCAAGTGAAAAAAACAATGGAAGGATTTTATATCATAATATACTGGCAGCCAGCTGCTGCGGTCCTGAATACTTCCTATGAAGCAAAAGACCAAGGTGTTGGCAGAGCCCTGAGTCACCTTCCCAGACCAGTAAGGAAGCTGGTCATGGTGAAGAGAATTCAGATTCCAAAAAGGCCAGGGTACCTTAATGCACAAAACTTTTTGCATCCCCTGTTTCAGAGAGGTAATACATACAGTATCACTTACTGTGAGCAAACAACAGGATTACGTTCACTGTCTACCATTGCTTCTTACTCAAATAAGCTACGACTGGAGTCAGGGTCACCGTATGTCCCTGCAAATAAAGTGACTTGCAAACACAATGACTGATATGATACACATCTTGCTTTGAACTACTGCAAGGTTGTGTTGTAAACAGATTTTCAGTTATTAGCATTGATTTTAGTTGGGGCTGAGGAGATGTATCTCATTTGTCCATATTTTTCAGATTTTCTTTCCCCACTTTTTCTTTACTGAGGAGATACTTACTCCATGTGAAAGAAAGCTTTATATAAAAGTTGAGAGCATTTATCCAGCAACAAAAGTCTTGGGCATTGAAAAAAGAATATTTGCCAGAATTATTCATTTCCCAACATTTTCTCTTTAATTACATGAAAGCTAAAAGCTGCACATGAACCAAATATAAATAAATAAAAAAATCAGGCTATACAAGTATCAAGTATATCAAGTACAAGAAGAAAAAAAAAAAAGAGAAAAAACCAAACCTGTAGGTGTAGAAAACGGGCTAGCTGCAGCATGATTTATTTTCATTCTGCCACCCTTATTCACACTATGTCAAATTTTAGCTCTGAGTCCTGAAAATTGCTCAAGGCAGCTAAGTTCTCATTGGAGGTCTGCCTAGAGCATTTTTCAGGATCAGGGCCTGCCTCATCAGGTGGTCCTACCAACATGAATTACACTAGTTCAAAGTACAATTCCAATACAAATTAATCACAGCACGTACTCAAATATTTATCAAAATATTTCTCAACCTAGTCATTTCAGACTATAGAATTTTGAGATATGAAATAGATTAAATATTTTACCTTAGAAGCAGATTCCAGTCCTTTTGACTCTGGAAATGCAGGATTTAATATTGTTCCTAAGTGGTGACCATTCATCTGCCAAGTGAATCTCACATAATGAGAGAGCTTCCTGCATTACAAATGTATGGAAAGTTCTATCTCCGAGTTCAATTACAAGTACCAATACTTGCTATTCAGAGCAACAGCTCCAAAATAAAGCTCTTTAATTTCAGATTATAATTGAAAGTGTAACCAAATTATTGTATATTTTGTCGCTTTTGCCACCACTGACAAATACAGGAACTAATCCTGTACCTGCTACTCACATAAACACTAATGCAAGTAATCCCATTCAAATTAAGAATGTGTAAATAAAGATTATTCATGTAAGTAAAAATTACAAGATAGAGTGGATAAATCCCCGGAAATTGAATGATACAATCCATTTATTTAGTTTCTTTCTCTAAGGTATGTGGTTTCACATGCCCGGTTGAAGCTAAAAGTACAACTGAGAATACAAGACCCTAAATAACAGATACTGCACAAGATGCAGTCAGCAGCCCTGATACCAGTGGTTGAGCTTATGAAAAAAGCAGCTCCCAAGACCTCCCTGCATCCCTCAGTTCCTGTTCTCCCACTTGCTCACAGAGTCTAGGAGGCTCCTGACTCAAGCACAGGGCTCAACCTTATGAACTATTACTTAAGCAGGCATAGCCTACTGCCATGACCAGTCCTATTAGAGGGAATGAGACAGAAACAAACATTGGCAGGATTACACCTAAAATCTTCTCTGTTTTTCTGCCTCAGTTTTAGATCCTCACCCTCACCACTACTCAGTTACAGCACAGATGACTTACCAAGAAATGGCATTATAATCAAGATAATAACATCAAAGGAGCATTTGAGTAAGAAAAAGTTTTAAAAATCGTATCACCATTCTTCTTAAAAAGGGCTGAATAAAAAGGCTATGGATAACAGTTAGATTTAGACTACAGTTTTCCAAGGTGCCTGGTACTTTCAAACATTTGCATGCTTAAAATCTTCTCATACACAGCTCCACAACCAGTACTGGACCATTCTAACCACACCATTTCTGCAGCATAGCCGGGAATGTAACGAGCACAGCTGAGCTGGTGAAGAGAGGAATTCACCTGTGTGGACCCCAAGCTTACTTCCCAGCCAGCTTCCCGTGATTTCCAGTCACCCTGAACCATCAGTCATGCCTTGATCTTCCTCTGTGGCAGCTGTACTTCTTGCCAGCCCTTACTAACAGTCCAGTGCTATGTGAAATCGTCAGGCCTTCAAACGGCAAGGTAAAGGCAATTAGTTTGTGAGGTTAAAAGTAGAGTTTTGTGGATTGACTCCCTAATCCATGTCATCACTCTCAGAAGGATAAGTCTTTTTATACAATTTGTTTAAAAAATAAGCAAGCCATATCTAGATCGAGCATGTGTCTTCTATGCAAGAGTAATAATCACATTTCACCAAAAATTGAATAAGTCTATTGTGTAAATGAAGGACTCTCTAAGCACACATTAGCAAGAGAGACCATAGCAATCTATCATTTCAATGATCCCTGAACAACAGCATCTGTAAGTAATTTTGATAGAACAGATTGTGACAGCTTCATAGGAATTATTACAATTTGCATAGGCAAAAATCTACAGAATAAAAGGAATCAAAATAATGTAGGCTGTTGTGTCAATTCACATATGATCAAGCACTGAAAGTAGCCTTGCTAAAATCAGTGAAAGGGTTCACTAGAATAAAAAGACACAGTGATGGTACAGGTGTGACTGAAGTGTCACACATGAGCTAACCATACTGAGAAAACCAAACGAAGATTTTGTTGTTAAATGAAAATACAAATAAACCAAAAAATTTCTTTTCATCTTTCAGAAAAAGAAAAACTAAGCACTGTACTCCTCATCATACATAAAAACAGTATGCACATATGTATATTAGCTTGACTGGCCTCCCAGTCAACCTACCAGTCCTGTGAGTCAACTGTGTAAGAACAAAAAAGTCTGGATTTTTTTTTTTTTTTTTTTTTTTTTTTTTACAAGAAGATAAGCTCAAGTTATTAGTGCCTGGCATAGTCTGGTATAGGTGGAAGTAGGTGTGCTGGCATTATTTGGGTTATAAATCTTTTACCGTCACCTCCTTCATTTGTCCTTGTATATCATCTTACACAGAGATAGTCACAAGAAATTTACCAAGTAGGACAATGTTAGAAAACTGCACCAGCCTTCTCCTTGAGGAACAATTCTGGTTTTAAGCAAATATTTCTCCATTTTATAGAACTCTCAAACAACACACTTTCTGAAAAACATTCAGAAATGCTTGTCCACAGCAGTTTAGCCTTTCATGTCAACACTTCTTTTACTACTGACATTAGTGTATCTTGACAATAGAAAGGTGTTTATATTTTGACAATTTTATGTGGGTAAAAAGAAACAACAAAGTTAAAAAGGACGAGCTGAAAGGAAGAAAATTTAGTAGTCAATGCCCTAGCAAAAGGCCAGTTTTGTACTTACAGCATGCTGCCTAAATTTCAGCATCCTGATGTTAAATAAATACTTCATTTATGTTTCCTCTCCACTGCTCAGGGATCACTCCAAGTGTAACGAACAAAAGCAATTCAGACTGACACAGACCATTTCATCAGTACCTCATTGCTCTTGACAAAAGCTAGTAATTGAGCCTTCCTCTCCCTCCTACTAAGTTCAGCGGAAGCTTTGCCACAAAGTTCATGGGAGTTAGAGGTGTCTCAATTCCCAGCACTGTTGCGACGTACAAGTATGGTTTACAACAACTTTAATGCATTACAGAAGACCTAGGCCACAAGATGGTGTTCTGAATGCACATTAGAAGCCAAAAATACCAGATCCCAACACACCTTGATAATGACTTTTACCTGAATTGTAACACCTCTTTTCCATGTTTTTTTGAAACTTTGATGTCCCTCAGTGTTACTATTCACCAACTTCAAAAAACTTTTGTAAGTAAAGCAAACTAAAAAAGAAGAAAGGCATATAACTTAGTAAAATACGATAATAATAAAACAACATGATACATTGCATATAACAGTTGCTTCTATGGAAAGAGCTCTATGGAAAGGTTACAGCATTTGTATTTACTAACCTGTTGTAATCAAGTGGGCTGTGTTTACTTTTCTGTGTTTGCCTTCCAACGCCCATGAAACTCCTCACTCGGGCACTGAACTTCTTCACTGAACACTTTCCTCTCTGACTCCCAATCGCTATTTTCTCCAACTGAGAAGGTCAGTAGCTGGTGTGAAAAGCTTGAGGGAACAGCAGCAGAGTTTGAGACATCAAAGCTTCTTCTATCCTTTTTCACCAATAAAATGTTTAATTTTGGTGACTTCAGCAAAAGTGACTTCAGTTACTGTCAGTGGCTTCATTCATGTGCCATTAATTGGAAGATGTCTTCGCTTTTTTTACGCAAGAAATAGGTGTGTTTGCTAAAAAGTTACAGATTGAGACAACCCCAAAATAACTGCCCATTTAGTAAACAGTTTGGGCTAGCTACAAAATTTTTACTTCAGCGCCATTTGTAAAATAGCATTAGTGTTGGCAACTTACTCCTTGTACCTTCCATCATATAAAAACTAGAGCACTCAGTCAGGAATTTGCAGGTATTTGAAATCACACATTGTGCCATACTTGCCCCCTTCAGAGAGTGCCCTCTCTGAGAATCTTTCCCCCACTCTCTCCCTGGGATTTCAGGTGGGAAATTTCAAGAAATCAGTTGTCCTTCAATAATTTTTCTTCCGTTAAGCTATCAAAACTCAAAATTCATTTTCCTAATTCAGGCAGTCCCCAACACATTTACAAAATTTAAATCTAATTGTAATAAATACAAAAAGCAAAAAAGGTGTGTGCTATAGAATGCAAACCTGATAACGTAGTGACTTTATCCTGCCGAAGAGAGGATTACTTGGCACCAGGTCACAAGCTTAGTGCAGGCACAAAAGTGAGACCACAGCAGTTAGGGTCAGACTCAAGAATTTAGGTCTTCACTGAAACACCTTCACTGAAAATCCAACTGTGTTTGATTTCCAGATACAAATTCTTCTGCTCTCTGCTTCAGGGCAGTCAAATGTAATTCAGCTTTGGTCCAAAAACCCCGTATTGTCACAGCGTATATTAGCTCAGGAAAAAAGAAGGACTAAAACAGCTATGGAGCTTTCGGACTGAAGTTGCCTTCTGTCCAGAGCTCAGAAGAACTTGCGTCTGTTAAAAATCAGTCTACACAGGCAGAGACAGCTTCACTCACTTGCTTATAGTTAAATGTTCTCCTTTCCTGATAACTTTGAAATCAATTTCACTGTACTAAAGCTATGTTTTTGAAAACAGACTGTAGCAACAATATGATTATGGGACAATTTTGATTAATCAAATTTCAACTGCTGAAACAAACCATTTTCAGAAGTAGAGTCCTTCTCCCCAATAACTGCTAATTACAACCAAAACATCCTGGCTTTCCCTGTCTCAACTGAACATACACGTTGTTTTTCTGACAATTCACGTAGCATAGGCTGCACTATATGTTCCTAGTCCACTGCTTTTTTTAAAATATAAGATATAAAATTGTATTTAATTTTGTACACAGCTTAAATATTACAGTGATTACACTACCCCAATATACAGCAACATTTCAAAAATTTCATTAAACTGAGAAAATACCAGTGCAGAAGCAAAGTCCCACTGTTTAACAGCTTCCCCCTTTTCTAGGGCTCTAAGGAATTGTCGTCTTTTAAGTATAAAAAACATTCTTAAAACTTCTGAATGCATGCACTTTGTTGGACATTTTCGATTCCTTCTTCTAGGTCTATTTTGAAAATCTCTGCATAAGCTCATTTCAATTTCTAAAAATACATATAATTATTCCCATAAGTTTGAAATCTTGCACTTCTATATTTCAAAATACAAGATTCCAGTTAATCATATAACTGTGCAATATCAGCCTGTGATAGTGATGATATCCCTGTAAAATAAATGAATAAAAATTGTTTTCCTCTTCAGAGCTTTATGTATAATAATTAATACCCATTTTGTTCTGGAAGTGCATGAAATACAGAAAAACATATAAATCTTGACAGAAAAACTGACCAGAGATGCACATGCATTACTATGACAGTCAGGGCACATACTGAGTGGTATCAAGGAGATCTGTGGTCGAATAAGCTGAATAAATGAAACAAATTTCTAGAGCAGGAAGGGAGGCAGAAGCAGCAGCATTTGGGGCTTTGAGGAGGATCTCCTGTGTAAAAAAACCCATGGATTGGCATCAACCTGAAAGTATTTTCTTTCATTCTGAAGATTTTTATCCTTCTTCTTTTTCCAAATAAATGAAAAAAGCCATGCCAAAAAAAAAAAAAAAAAGAAAAAAAAAGCCAGAAACCTTTTTGGTTTTAATTTCTCAAAACAAAGCAATTCAGCTTTAAAAAAAAAAAACAAAAACAAAAAAACCAAAAACGTGGTCAAATACTCCATATCAGATATTCTGACTTTTTTAAAAATTTGCTTTCATTTTTTCCTGACAAAAATGTTTGCCAACATTGAGCAAAAGTTAGGAATGGTTTGAATTTTTCAAAGATCCTTTTTATAAGTACACTATGAACAGTAAAAAAAATCATCCTACCCTTAGAGCTATCTTTTCCTCAATATCGTGCAAGATGTAGTAAATATTTACATCCTCATGCTTCACTCTACTCCCCTGTGTAATGATATGCTGCCATACCTACACTGTCTTTATCTAAAGTCTGATTCATTAATGATTGTAAGGCACACTGAGAGGCTCACTTAAAAGCATAATATCAGAAACAGCTTTTGCAAAGAGCGTCATAAATGAAGTGTTGTTATAATGAAATTCAACTTTTCTATAAGAAAAGCTACAATCACATTCATATGTATTTCTTAAACACTAGAAAGAATGATACTGAAAGTTTTTAATCAACAAAAATGCGCTGCTATCCACGTTTAAGTACAGAAGAGATCATTCAGTAATGATTCTATTTTTAAGATCTCTTATTTGTGATCTGGAAGCCAAGTATAAGAATAGGCTTAAGCTGATCCTTACCAGACACCAGAAAACTGAGGGTTAAAATCTGCATCTCTGCTTTGTTCCTGCTCTCCTATGCCAAGGTGCAACAAAGAGGCCTAGCTCCAGGTGATTCGATGTGCCATATGTGCTGCATTTCCTGCGCAGGCTAGGAGTTGAGAACAGCATCTCCAGGTTTACAGCTAGTCTGATTTTCTTGCTTTTTGTCAGTTTAAGCCTGCCCCCTCCTGTTGTTTATACATTTTATTTGATTTGTGCCTTTTTTTTTTTTTTTTAATACCAAGGACAATTAAAAACATACAACAAAAAGGCACAGGAAGGGAAAATGGAAGTATTCCCTAAAAGACTTACAGCCAAATTCAGCCCTTTGGAGAATCTGCTCACAGAAGCATGAAATTTTCACAGATGTCTGGGTAGTGCAAGGGTAGCATGACTGACATGTTCTGCCCTTGCTATTCAGAATATTTTTGTGGGTGGCTCTGGGTGTGGGAGGGGCTCCTCTTCCACAGCATTTCAAAACACAAATCAGCATAGCCATTTTCAAAAGGGGAAGACATATACTAAAAATGCTGACCCATATGCTGAGCTTTAGCCTCTCTGAGCAGTCCTGCTGACTTTGAAGGGTCCATTCATATGCGAAAGGTACAGCATTTGGCATGGGCTCAGTTGTACGGTCAGATTTTAGGAGGTAGGACAGCTTTGCTGAGGTACCTCAGACTGATTAACTAGTTCTGAGCTCTGCCATGGAGGGGCAACAACGAACACAGGAGGCAGAGACACTGTGGGTCATGCTGCAGCTGTGCTCTGCAGAGCTTCAACAGCAGTGATGCTGGCATGGGAAGGAAAAGAGCAGGGAAACAAGACCATTTGGACTACAGTTTTGAGGCTATTATTATAGCTGCCATGCAGCATATCTTCTACTACAAGAACACCCTACATGCAAAGGGTAGTTCCTCACACACAGACTCTTCATGGAGCAAGCATATTCACCCAGGTTTGCAGAGGCAATAAGACAGGAATCACTGGCAGTAATTGTCCTCCAGCCACCACTTCCCCTTGGGATTTGGCATGATGATGGTCTAAGCACTGCCAGAAAGAACAGAACAATGAGATAAGTCCAATGCTACAGACTCATCACTTCTCAGATTAATTTGGAAAATAAAAGTCTACAAAAGCAACGAGCATTGGTAAACATTTTGCATTTGTTACAAGTACTGTGAACCAGATTTCCCCCTCTCCAAATATCTCTATCCAAATCTCCCAAAAAAAGATCAAAACATTTTTAAATAAATTCCATGCATATGCCTATTTTTAGCAACCAAGTTATGTGTCTACAAGAACAGGGCTCAGGGTCAACAGTTCTAATCCAAAAAACACCGCTTGCAACAAAACAATATACTTAACATCACAATCCTATTCTACTTCCACATTCTGGTCAGTAAGTCTGTTTTCTGACCACATTCATGTAATTAAATAACAGTGACTCTCTTATTAAATACAAGGCCTGATTCTCATCTCACAGGAATTGATGGCAAAGTTGCTAGCTGAAGTTTGGAACTGATCACACTCTATTTATATCTAACATATATAACATGCTAAGTTTGGGGTTGGGTTTTTTTTGCCACAGGAGAAAGATCTGGCAGCGTACATCTGTTTCACAGTAAAAACAAGATATTAATATTACCCAGTAATTCAGCTGCTTCCCAGCCTTTGGGCAAACTTCGGTGAAGTGAGCAGACTCCCTGTTTTCATACTTGTTAATTCTGCCAGCTTCCTCTTGAGGAATTTACATGAGAATATGTTCATTTTCATGCAAGTTAGAGTCTGGGATTTTTTTCCAAATAGCTTTCCAGAGTAATAAATATCATCTGGTTGTAAAGCTACACCCTGCACTACGAGTTAGGTGCTGAGTGTCTGTTTAGTAAAGAAAAATATAGTAAACCAATATCATAGTTGCACAAAATGGAATCCAGATACAATTCCAGCAGATTACATTGAATGCCGATCACTGGGGAAAAAAAAAAATCTTTCAGATAGTGTATTAATAACTCACAGCAACACTGGAAAAAATAATAAACTGTAAATTGCTTTTTGTACTGAACACATTCACCACCACAAGAGGAAGAACTTTCTTGTTATAGAAACTTACACTGGTGCAGGAAATATACCTTCTGGAATTCCAGCTGAAAAACAAAAAACAAATGATATTTTCTATTTCTCCCGGGAGACTTCTTTAAATTATCAAGGTAGAGGCACAGTAGGAAGCTCTTTAACATATGAGTTTTATCGGTCATACCTGCCTTTGGAGTGAAATTGTTGTCCTCAGCTGCCTTGATTTCAGCCACTCCTGGTGCTCCTTTTGCCACTTACCAACCATTCTTTCAGTGTATCAGCACAGGTCAGAAGATGAACACAGGCTTACATGCACTACTCCGGCCATTCCAGTTCAGAACCGGCTAAGCAAATGCAACATTTGTACTGCCAGGGCACTGGAAAAGGGTCTTTGTGTAAATGAAATGCAAGTCTTCAAGTTATGGCCTAGGGAAGACTTAAATAGTGCTGACACCTTTGAGTTACCCTCCATGTGTATCCTCAAACCATTGACTGAACTCCCAATGTCTTGTCCCAGCACGCACAGGATTGAGAGTTAACCCTGGAGCTGGCTGCCTGAGAAGACAGCTGTTTCAAGCTCCTAGTCAAGAGTTTGGAAGTGACTCTGACACAGCGATAGATCCTGAAAGCCAAAGGTTCACTCTTTCAGTTGAATGGATGAAAATCGCTTCTTGAAACCAGGACTACAGGTAACCTAAAACATTCATCTCTGTTAAAGAAAAAAAAGAGTAGTGTTCGCCCTTAAATGTGAGAGTGCATACAACAGCAACAAAAAAAGAGAAGGATTGTGTGTGAGATATTCTGGGATACACAGAGTTAATTGTTCAACAAGAAATTCTATCACTGTTCAGAGATGATCTACATAGTTCAGAGTATAATGTAATATGCTCCTCTTAAAGGAAGTTGTCAGTGTCTGATGGGTTTTTATTACAATTGCTCACTATAAAACGCACTATTTAATTACTAGCATGAAAGTGATTCTAGCATAAAGGAAGAAGGCGAAATGAGACCTCTCCACCTTTTCAACAGTTAATGCACTTGTGCACGTAAAAATACAATGCTTTTTCATATGTATTTTTAATGATGCATTGCATTTTCTTAGATCTATGGGATGTAATTTCTCTGTTGATGTCCTTAGATATGATGCAATGCCTAAAGCAATATATGACCACAATATATAATTTAAATAAATCTGAAATTCTTAAGATATTGGTCAAGAAGAGATTAGTGATTTTGTGCCCAACTTGACAGTCCATTAAATGGCACATGGCTAAGTGCTCAGCTTCTAAAAAAAACTATCTTTCCTAAGACATTTCATGTTGAACTTCTAAGATAAGACAACTATTTCCAAAATGTTGAATTAACACTTCTGCAATGCTGTGTATAATCTGGAACTTGACTTTTTTCTTAACCAGCCAACCAAATTGCAAAACATCCATTCTTGAAGATTATACAGATACTGTAATAAAGTAATTGTCAAAATAAACAAGCTAACATCAGAACATAATGACAGAAAACACAAATATTTTTAAGTGAGCCTCAGGTTTTCAACAAAGCAGAGCACAAGTCAGAGTTTCTGACAAACAGAGGTTTTTTGGTGTGCATCTTAGAAAATACAAACTGTAAGTGTACATGGCCATTCAATATTTATATGCACTATCAAAGAAACAACAGAACATAATGTGAATTTTCCTTACCCTGACTGAAAACTCTTGTACCAGGACAACCATATCCATTGGGAAAGCAGTATTATTTGGAAACAGGCCAGATCAGACAGATGGCAGAGAAAAGGGGATCAGTGAAATGTTCAGTGTTGGAAAGTTTCAGTAGCAATGTAACATTTTAAAGGACAAAGAAATTGGTTGGTCTCTTCGGCTTCTGATATTACTAAAAACAAAGAAAGATATGGCATAAACAAAACACATTTTTCTAAATTAAACCCAATAAATATAATCACCTGTGTTTCTGAGAAAAAGATCTGAAATATTAGTGAAACAAGGTATCAAAATGTATACATTCTCTTCATATATAATCCAAAATATTTTCCTGTGTTTTCCAAATGAGTATACACGTTATAAAAAAAAATTATGCCTCTTTTAGCTTCCTTAATTTTTAAGATAAGTTTTTGAAACTAGGGTAACTTGATTCTTATTATTTTTATGATCTGTATGACCATCTGTAACTTTCAACTTTTTAAATATGATAAAAACATGACAGATTCAGTTCAGGTATGTGGTCAATGGGCTACGCACTTCAAGTCACTGCTCTTTATTTGATGTAGTGCTGCTCACAAAAACCTGAGATAAACAGACACCATCTGTTTTCATGTCTCATGCACTGAGTTTATGGATACCCAGTGAAACCCTAAAGTAAAGATTTAACCAGATCTAATCAAGCTATCAAACAATGATTCAAGCAGAGCTGTTTCTGTTGCCAACAACACACAAAATGTTGATGTGGCTCCATCATCCAGCCACTTTGACTCCCCACCCGAGTGACTCCAGGAGATTGATAAATTTGGGAATGAAGCTCTGACTCATACAACTGCATCCATAGTGCTCAGGGAGGTAGGTGGCAGTTAATAATGCAACAATCATCTGCTGAGACATTGGGGGGAATCCTGGCGAACTACAGTGAAACCAGTTATCTTTTGCAGACCCTCTGAACTGTTCAGGGAAAATACTTTAGATAGCCACACTATCAGGGCTCCTGCAAACATTTTCATATTAAACCCAAGTCATGTATATGTATATATTCTCTGTATTGGCTCTTATCCAGCTCAAATACATGGGCAATATGGATCCCACTGTGCCAGTCATTATGCTATACAATTATTTTCATTTGTGCTGCCACAAATAAAGAATTAAACATAAAAGTGGTACCTCTGGTATGAAATCTAGCTTTTGTTGTTAAGATTATTTCCTTGCCCAGTGACATAAAAGTGATCAGTATGCCATTATGTGGATAAAACAATTAAAAAGTTTCTCAGAACTAACTCTGTCATCTTGGACAGCAAAATTACTGCCACAAGGAGCCACCAGCACATTTGTTTTCATTATAACCAAATGCACCATCCTCATCAAAATGATAATTTGACAGGGTTTTTTTTGTTCAACTCATGACAATTTATCCACGTCAGTGTTTATTATCTTACTGTCATGAAAGCTCCTATGCAGACTGCCAGTTCATTATCTATACATGAGTTTAAAGCAGTATTTTGCCTGATCAGAAAGGCCAAGCAACTTATCATTTTGCATTTGCCAAAATTATTTTGTAATAGGTCACTGGGGTTTTTTCTTAGAAAGCAATCTGTACTGAATCTTTTCTTAAAATATTAGATAGCCAATGCACCTACTGGATTAGTATAGTTTCACTGGAGTACAGTGCCATAGTTTCAATGGAATGTATCTTGGAACAAAAATTTTGGCTAGTTGTAATGAAAATAAGTATCAATTCTTAACCGTATTTTCTATTACACACTTTTATAAATTCTCAGATGTCGGTTCTTTTGTCCACTTACAGGAATATAAAGCTGGGAAAAAAGTGGGTTTATTATTAGCAAAACACCAAGATTCATAAATGCTGAGTCTCAGCACAAATCTGAACATTTTACATACTACTCTGGGAAAGTAAAACAGACACAGCAAAATATAACAAGGATATAGCCATGCAGAGAAATACAGACTATATTAGTGACCAGTGTTTCAGTTAAGAGAGAATTGGATTTCTGGCTGCAGCTTGTTCCTTCAAATTTTAAGATCTCCTGTCTTTAAAAAACCCTCTCATAATCTCTGTTGAACATTTTCCTAACTACCACCAACCCTCAGTATGTTCACCTTCATATGATGTTGGTATGTACTTTCCAAAGTTGTTTTCATCTTTTCTGCCTGAATTTTTTCTGAGGTACACCAGCCCCTGACTCAGTCAGTCAGCCTCAACAGTCAGCAACACTCTTCTCGATGCCCTGTTCTTTCTTGACTTGAGGTTTAACATTTTCTTTTGCTTCTAATATCTGCTTGCCTTTGCAGGGGCTCTATGGAGAAATCCCTGTGATTGTGCCCTCCAGCTTGCCAGCTCTCTGTCAAGTATTTTGTTTCCTTGTGCTCCCCTGTCTGCATCTGAAGTCTCTAATCTTACACCTACACTGCAACTTCTTTGGGCCTCTGTCCTTGGTTAATCTTCCCCCCGCCATCCCCAAACATTACTTCTTTTGACTTCAAACACAAATGCCTCTAGTGCGCACACACCAACACAAACTACCTCAGTTCCCCAACACCGGCATCTTTCCATACATACATTCTCATCCACTCTCTGACAGCTCCCTCTGGATCACTAGCTGATGATCAGTGTGTCTGAGAGCTGTTACTCTCTCCACCCTTCTCTCTCTCTAAGCTAACCTTGCACGAAGTCTTCTGTTATAGCCACGGTGGATAATACTGCCATCCTACCATCACTCAAACACATAATCCAGACATCAACTTCAACTTAAACTTCTCTATAGGTCCTCTCCTAATAGCTATGTACAACTGTTACAGAGCCTTGCTGCTTAGTGCATGAGGTAAAGCTTTCCCACCCATCCATATAGATAAAAGTCTTCTCCAAGCTCTCATTATCTCACATCTTGGTTATTCCAGTATTGTTTCTTCCAATCCTGCCAAATGCCACCTTGTTAGATTGTCAAATAAGAACCCATACACTTTCTCCTACACTGTCCTTCACACTTGGGAGGAGCTTTTCAGAAATACAGTGCAGGATCCTGTTATCCTCAAATCCTTCCTTCAAACTCTCTTCTACCGCCGTGCCAATTAAATGCTGAGAAAACTGCTGTGCTATGCTCCCAGCTCCGCACTGTCATTGGGTCCTTCTGCTTCCCTGTCTCCATGTCCACCTGCTGTCGTCTCTCATTTTACACCTACACTGCAAGGTCTTTGGGCCAGGGACAGCCTCTTGTGTTTGTACAGTGCCACCCAGAGCAAAGCCCACTTTATGACTAGGACTTCTGGAGAACATAGACCAGTACTGCAAACCATAGCAAAGCATCTCTGTGGTAAGAGCAGCTGTCTCTGTCAGCATAGCTTTCCTTACTGCAGAAGGGAGAGAAACCCCAGTAGACCTTCCTTCCCACACTTTGCTTGCAGCTTCTCTTAACAAAAGTGTCTGCTTGACTTGGAGGCAGTCTCTCCAAGGGACACATCAGTGTCTCGCACTTTGAAGCCTGTCTAGCCGTCAACCAGCCCTCTTTCCCTCATCAGAGAAAGAATAAGGTAAAGCTTTAAGAGATACAGCAAACAAAAACAGCATCAAAACAAGCAGGGGGCCAGATCCAGAACCTATTATATTTAAAGGAAATGCTAAATTTACTTTAACGGGCTTTGACAAAGGTCCACTGTTAAAGAAAAACAGGCTTTTACTGAAATTGGTCGAGTCATCACAGTAAGAGGCAGAGCTCTCTTCCAGTCCCACCACCGAGTTATTTAGCCATTCCCAGCCACCTGCTGGCAGTTCACACTCCCTCTCCGGGCTGCCTTCCTGTAAAACTAACATATTCCAGCTGTTCTGTGGTCCCAGGCCTTAACCCTTGCCTCCCCTTACTAAGTACTTATGGTCTTCCTCTGCGTCTTCCCTTTTCCCAGGCAACTTCGTGTCACGTTCTTTATGCAACTCTGTGATGAGGACCAAGAGAAAGGTGAACCGTTTAGATTGCAGAGTAAAACAAACAAACAAGACCCAAATTGGGATCTTCTTCCTTTGAATTCAAGCATGAGAATTCTGGAGGGGTGAAGAAGATAAAAATAATCTGTTCTGGATTTGAATATTTTGCAACCACTTGGTATTTTAATTCTACTGAGAACATAAAAATAAATGATAAACAGGTCTTTAGCATTGCCCTTTCAAATTTATATCTTAGGAAACAAAATTGGTCCTTGCCTGCAAGTTTTTTATATATATATACACTCTATATATACTTTTCATATATATATGGATTTACAATTCCTTATTCTAGTTCTATAGGAAAATTTCTGCCTTGGTATATTTATAACATTATATTATAGCAGATACAGCCTTAGTACTGTTGCCATGTGTTACTGGTCATCATGAGAACAAAGTCAAGGAAAAAACCCTGCAGTTTCTTTATGAAAAGACAAAAAAGTCTTGTTTTGATTTCACTAAACTAAACAAAAAAGTATTATGAGAATTTCATATGTGTCTTCTTGCCATCCACTTCTGTTCCCAGACACTGTGGTTTATACTGATAATCAGATACAGCACACAGAATGAGTACTTATTCCTCAGCTCCATCTGTGGTTCCCACCTATTAGGGGAAGGGTAAAAAGTTCTTGCTGACATTAATTCTTCAGGAAGATTGCTTTACTTTGCTGCTTTTCAAAATACATTTTCACATTCTCAGGCACTGCATGTGGCCAGCCATCATAACTATTTCATTTGGAAGGAACATCAAGTAGAATCTGTCAATAAGTCAAACGCAGGGAAATAACCGAGGTTCTAAAACGTGAATCTGGGAGATGGGGGGGAGAACACTTACACTTCTGAAAGAAACCTCTCAGCAATAAGAAGTCTACAATGACTGTACAGAGACCAAGATAACATGGTAGCATACATTTAAAACCCCCCCTCGCATTCCAGCTGTTCACATATGTTCACAATTTATATTCTGTATGTTCTGTCTGTTTTGTGACAGGACATACACAGTTCATATTACAAAGTCATTAGCTGATATACCTTATTGCAGGACTAACGTACTCTGTCAAATTCCTACACACGGAAGCACTTGGGGCTGAAAGTAAAATATCCATGAGTGATAACACTGACTTGCACCCTGTTGGAGGCATTTACCTATGGCAAGCCAACTGTTAAAAGGAGAAAGCTGATTCAGTGTTCTCTATAAAGACTTAAGACAATTTGAGAAACAGCCTCAGTTATTAGGAACAACAAGGTTTTGGTGATCATCAAACATACTAACAGGAGGCTAAAGCGCACCTGGGCCTACATCTGAACTTTCATGTAGTTGAGAGTCCTTATCAATAAAGAAAAAAGGATTGTAACAACATTTTTTACTATAGAGAAATAGAGCAACAAATAAAATTCATTCCAATTTTGAATTTTTTACTTGTATACAGTGATATATATCTACATTCTCAATCTTTAAAAATAGTTTTAAAATTATATATTACTTCTAAGGGCATCAGGAACCGCACAGCATGGGAAGCAATTAAAGCATTGTATATCCATAGGAAGTACTTCAACAGATAGATGTAGAAAAACAGGGATAAAATGGATTACCCTAAAGCATGCAGGAATTGGTTCAGAGATGTTTCAAAATTTTGCAATGGAATTCTGAAAGAAACAATGAGCAAATATGGGAAATCCAATGGAAACCACAAAAAAATCCTGTGGATGAGGACTCATCATCTTTACTGAGCCCATACCCAGAGGCTTTTCCCTGCCCCTAAGGAAACTAATCAATAAGATATGGAATCTAATTTGGATATTTATTTCTAGATCAAGTATAAATTCTTGTTCCTTTTACCTTTTGTAATTTGAGGTTTTTAGATCCTGCCTCTTAAGCTTTCTAAACTCAGAGTCCATTTGAAACTTTTCACTATGATATGAGTACCTTGTGAAAGAAGAGAGCTGGTAGTGTCTACCAACCTAGACTACAACTGACTTTCAAGAGAGCTAAGATGGCAGTCACATGGGTTTTAGTATATGCTTCATTTGAAGATGCTAAAATTATATGTCTGAAAAGTGGGAATTTGAGAAGTATTGATTTTAACCCTGAATAACAAATCTCTCCACTTTATTTTTCTATTTGACTCCTTATGGAGATATATAGGGAAACTGAAAACATGAATTTCCTACTCAAATGTCTTCTTTTTATGGAAATTGGTATGCTAGTAAAATAGCCTTCAATTGCCACACTCTTAAAATGGCTGCAGGAAGTCCAAGGTATGGGGACATAGGGCAAGAAGCATAACATTGTCTATCTTCTCTTTACTATTTTGAGTAACTGGTGCCCTTACTGTAAGCTAGGTTTATGGTGATGATTATATCCTTCTAACATACTGTACAACAATGAAGTTTAACAGAGATGCTTTAGCAAGCTCTTGCAAAGCAATGTATCAACTTCCAAAAGCAAAAGCTGACCAGTCTTTAAAAGCATAGTGATTGCTATTACAAGTTGCTAAGTAAGATGTTTAGAAGTATTTAAAAGACCTGATCTCCAAGCTAGCTGGCATTTTTCTGAAGATATTTTCTAATTTTTTTCTTACTGAGGTGGCTTCAAATGGTGATTTGGGCAGCTGGAACCTGGGGGCATATTTGCTTCATTACATACATTATTTTGTCAGCTGGAGCTGATTTTTTGTTAATATACAGATGGACACAGAAAACCTTCAAAGACCTTACAAATATATTTTATTTTAAATGTAAATACCACCTTGGTATCATTAATAGCCAAGCTAGATTGTTTCTCTTAGCATTCTACACTTTATATGCCAATAATCTCAGGGCTTTATTTTGCCCAATATAAATTTTCATTAAGCCTGAGGAGGGCTCTTTCTGTCTTTCCTGACTGATTCAGGTTTAATTGGCCTCTAAGGATAGTAAGCTGCTTGAGGGTTCTTTCAGAATCTGTGTTCCTCTGCTTCTTTGCCAAATATTTTTTTTATTTCATCTAGCAATTTGTTTCTATCAGCTTCTTTTCCCCATCTTCCCTGCCAGAGACAAAGCTGCTACATTTTTTCTCTCATTATATTTTAGAAGCATTCCCCCCCATCAGTGTTCTCAGAAGAAACACTGTTTTTCAGGTAGCTCCACCTTTTCTTTCAAAGTCTAGTCTGATATGGCCTAAAAAAAGGTTTAGTCAGAAGATTTTTGCTATTATTTGTCTCTACCCCAGTCTAACTGAATCTCCATAATAGATGTGTGGGCTGACCATGCCATTTAACCTCTTTCCAGCAAGGCCAAACTGAGTGCAAGGAAGTCAGAACATAACTGAATCTAAGATAGAGACAGCATGGAAAACAAAAAACAACCAACCAAAAACCCTCTTATATAAGGAATTCAAAATTATACAGAAAAGTACTTTCCTTTCAACTTTCTTTCTGTTTCTTAATAATCATATAGAATTCTTGGAGCTTTTTTTCCTTCTTCCTATCAGGGAAGACTAGGATTCTTATATGGCTTCCTTTAAACTGAATTAAGAGTTTTGCTATCATTGTGCATTTACCTGATTTTTCATTCTCTTCTGTGTGGGTACAGAAGCCTCCATCTCAGCAATATATTATTTCCATAAACAGTACTGAATCTATTATTTGCTTGCCATACCTCTAATTGTGCTTTCACAGTTTCAGAAATAGTCCCATTCTGCAACAGTAATTAGCAGATTTCTAAGCTGGTAGCTCACAGTTTGCTTTTTCGGGCTGCCTTTGTAGCCAGTACTCCTCTGTTCCTCTATGCAGCTTTATTTATTTGACAAATTTCCAGCCATAAAGTTTGTGGCAGTCAAAGCCATCTCTCTTTTCATAGATGATCACAACATTCAAATTAATGGCCATTTCATATGGCTGAGTACTCGGAGAGCCAAGCTAGCCAGAGATGGATTCTGATCTCTCACAGATGATACTTGGGTTTTCAGTAGTGTAAACTACAAATTTTGAACCATGACGTTCTCAAATATGCTCTCATGTTCATGCCATATTCTGATGTTCAAGAGCCTTTAAAAATGGGAGAGACAACTATTCCAGAATTTGGTGAAGTTCTGGATAGTAACAGCAGAAATTGTATCAAGAAGAATCTAGCAAAAGTCAATAATTTACTGTACAACATTTTTTATGTCTAAAAATTGCACAGAAAGGCTAAAAATGCATACTTTGTACTTTCTATAACAGGGAGAGGGGACAGAGGAAAGACTCCAGACAGATAAAAAGAATGGGCAAGAACTAATAGGGAGGGGATAGAGAAATAAAATGTTAAGACAGAGAGAAAACTGACAGCAGCAGTCTGCTTCTGACCCAAATGTGGCGGATGCTTCCCATTAAAGCAGCTGTCTCAAATTAACATCTTGAATTAAATTCTGTATCCACTGAACATCAAGGGGGACAAGATTCCATCACAATCTTTGAGATGAAACCAAATAACTGGATAGATGCTTAAGACTGCTGTTAGAATGCTTTCTGTAGTCTTTCTTGAAATGAAAAGAATGAGAGAGAAGAGCATGGAAGTAAATAGTTAAACAGTTTCATGCAAGTATTTATGCTTACCTGGCTGAAGAGAAGCAGGAAAGCATGTTCTCCTAGCTCAGATGCTTGCTTGTAACTAGTCTTGGACCCTTTCATTACCTTTGTCCTCCTCAGAACACGCAAAATTTTCATGCTCCAAGAAACAGGAATCTAAGATAACAAGCAATAATATTCCTTTGCCTTAATAAGTTTACATGTACAAAGGATATATATCGAAGGATACAAGATCTCTTTTATAAACAGTGAAGCCCCACATTACCCGATAAGCATCAAATACTGTACCTGTATCTCAGCCTGTTTTTGAAGTCTTTGGATTGCAGGACCACATTTCACTTGTCTGGTATGCACAAATCTTCTGCACACACTAAATTGACAGATCACAAACTGTACTGCCAAACAGAGAAACTAAACAAGAAAAGAATAGAAAACTTTTGGCCTCTGTGGTTTTTTCCAGTTACTGCTACTTCAACTGTTCCTTAGATTAAGCACAGGTTAAAATATACTCAAAGAGAAATGTAATTTTAAATTGCAGGGATCACTAATATGTACTGAACAGTGCACCTGAAAAACAAATCACATTTTGCGTGCACACACCAGTCTTTAATCTTTCAGTTCATAAACTGTTTATACTTGACATGTCAAATGTGGGGGGGGGTTGGTGTTGTTTTTTTTTTAACTTACATAACTTTATTAATGTTTTTAAAAATTTTGTTATAATCTTTTACAGCTGTTTACATGCTCTGGTCCTGAAATCTGCAATCTTCTTACAGTATCTGGTGCTGAACTTCAAAGCTAGCCTGTTTCTAAAGTATGAAAAAAGTCATGAACATTGGGAGAAAATTTATAGCCCTTACTCAAAATAGCAAAAGTGTTTCACTTGACTCATTTTTTGTAGCGTAACACTGAACCGAGCTTTACTGTGGCAATCCCTCACTTTTGTCATAAGAGTAGATGTGAGCCTTACCAAAACAAAAGCATAAAACTTGTTTGTAAGCAATAAATTATTTATGAATTTATATATTTAATTATATTTTTTATAAAAGTGAGAATGAGGGGGGGTTCCAATTGTATAGGCTTTATTGTATGAAATTATATAGATGGGATAATACAATCTTGCACGGATTTTAAAACCTATGTGATGACTGGACAAGAGACATTCACAAATAGATCTTTTACCTTACTTAACATTCACAGATGTAAAGGTCCCTCGCAGTGACATCAGGCCACAGTTAACTCTTTGCCCCCTTTTTACACGTTCAACATTCAAGAGCAGGGTCCTCAGTTTGTTTTTTCACACTGCCTCTCTCATAAGCAGGACAGAACAAAGTTTTGACCATTTCTACCCCAAAGCTTTCTGCCTCCCACAAATAAACAGACAGGAAACATCTGTTGCTCTTGCTTGAAGAGGCAGGAGGAGCAAAGGGGCTTCTAAGAAATTGGAGAGCTGCGGAAGAGGTGTGTGTTAAGTGAGGCTGAAAATGAAGGCAGTGAGAGGATTAACGCTGGGGAGTGACAGTTCACCTCCCTTACTCTGCTCCCGAAGTCAGAGCTCCTCCACGATTGCTCTGTATTCCCATTCACTGGTGTTTGGTATCATACACGTACCGAGAGGGAAAACTGTGAAATACGCCAGATCCTCCAATCCTCCCGCATTTGAAATATTTCTTGTAGCTATTCCTTCCTCTGAAGACTGTTAAGATTTCCAGGGAAGCTAGAAAACACCTCCTGCTCCAAATCTCAGATGAGCAAATACATAATTGGACATATAAAAAACTAATTAGCACAACTGAAAATGGTACTATTTTAATTCTTCAGGTAAATACTGATGGGGGGGGTGTCTTTTGTTTTTTAAGGAAATGTAAGAGAAGTCCCAAAATGACATAATTTTAAAAGGTGTGTTATTTACAGAAAAGACTTGAATAGCTCCTTTGGAAGCATTTCAAGCTGTTAAATAATTATGTATTTAGGACATACTACACTTAGTAAAAACATCTACAAATGTACATGGGACAATTACGACTAAACCCCGTTATCTCAGACGGCAGCTTTGGCACAAATAACCCCAGACAGAATTACGGATTTAAGCCAAGAACATAAGGCACTGGCCTGCGTATGATACCCCCTCACAGCCACAGTGACCCTCCTCACTTCTCACTGGCATGGCAGCAGGCTGATCAAAGGTCACTTAAAAACGAAGCCCAATGCCACATGCTCACACCCTTGGCCCACAGCCCTGCCAGACGCATGCCACCCTCAGCACCTGCTCGCCCTTTCCCTCGTCAGCCCCACATGCTGCTTGTGCCACCTGATAATGGTGAAGGGACAGGGGGGAGCTTGGGCCGTAGTGCCCGCCCTACTGCTAGGCCGTGGATCCCCCACTGCAAGCAGGACCTGGGCCAGCCCTTTGGACTGGTCTTCAAAATAAATAATGTTACTCAAATTGTGCTCTGTGTGTGTGTGTGCGCGCGTACCTGTGGAGGTGGAAGCAGTGGAGCCGTGGCTGGTGAGCCGCAGGGCTGTGGAGGTGCATGGAGGTCTGTGGGTCCTCTGCCTGGCATGAGCATCCCTGTGGGGCCTGGGCCTACGCCACCGTCACAGGCTGGCTACGGCCTTCTTATATGGCAAGAGAGCTGTGGAGACCGGCTCTAACCACAGCAAGCAAACAAAGCTTATGTGGCTGGGGAACTGAGGAATAACCTTTTTCTCAGACAATAAATAAAGCCAACATGCAAAAGAGCTGTGAAAGCGAAGAGGTAAACAAGCTTGATTTTGCCACAGGACCAAGCCCTTCTCTCATACTTAGTTTCCAATCCAGTTCCTAAACCCTGGTATTGCTGTATTTAGAATGAAAGGATGGGATTCAGCAAAGACACTGCTCAAGCAGCAGTCCACAGCTCAATCTTTAATGCATATCTATTTTTCTCCATCGTAAATCGCCTTCAATAATGCATATTACCAGATAGAAGATTTATTAGTCCTCAAGCAATAATGCATATCTATGGCAAACCTCAGTCTAGCATGTGCTCTCTTGCTGGGTTTATGGTATCTGGTGACCTGGCAGGAGAATTATGACAGGAAAGAGAGGTGCACAAAGCGGTAAGGAACCAGAAGGCAGTAACGACTGCTATGAAAGCATCATGAATGCCAGTAAGTTTTATGCAGCACTCAAATGTTGCCTCCTGGCCCCCTTTCCTCGCTTTATCGCATCTCGTCTGATCCATCTACAGCCCCTCTGAGCAGCTGTATTCACACCCATCTGGAACCTGGACCCCAGAAGGTTTCAGTGGGGAGACCAGGGATTAGGACCCATAAATTATATCAACTCTTACTGTTGTGTGTCTGCACAGCCTTCTGCAGCCCTGCTCCAGGTCACTTGTCTAATCCATCTGTTCCTACCCCTTTCCTGCCATCCTCACTTCGTTCTCATGTTCACAAGTCTTCCTACCAGCCCATAAGCTGTGCCACAAGAGCACTCTTTTATTAACTGCTTGTTCAGTGTCTGGTACTAACAAGCTCCTTGTTACCAGCTCACTACGTCAGCTCTTCTTACCCACTCCCCAGTGCTGCTCTTGAAAAATATGGCAGAGTGCTGCCCTGTATCTGCTCCAACCACACTTGAACATTAGATGTTTCTTTATGAAAGGCTGTAGCAGAGGTCCCAACAGGGATCCAAGGCTTACATAGTACGGGATACAGCCGTGCCAGATTAGCTTGTGCTCAACACCTCTGAAACAGGCAGAGTGTGACCAGAAATAGCAGGAGCTCAGAGAAGTGGAAGAGCTGGTGGAAGGTCCCAGAGCAGGTCGCAGCCAAGCTAACAATACAGGACAAGGCTTCATCCCTTTCAGAAGCCATCATTTTCACCACTAAACCTTCCAGCAGTACCATTTGTAGTACTAGAACCAGACTCTAATACCAGGGAAAAGAATGGTTCACAGAATACAAAAAAAAAAGTCTCCAAAATCCACAGCGAGCAGAAGCAATAGGATTTCTTTCCATTCAACTACCTTCCCTATGTACTGATAATGACTCATGCAGTGGCCTAGACAGAGAGGATAGAAATCAGGAATCAATTTAACCAGTAAGTGTAGATCAGTCCCATCAGAAACATCATCATGATGTCTCCACCATGGGGTGAACACATGCACAGAATCCCAGTGATTTTCCCTGCAAACCTCTACTATGGTGTCATTTCTTAATGCAGCAGCAATAGTTGCTTGCAACATAGTGGAGTAGACTGTTATTCTCCTAAGTGTTTGTGTGTCAAATCAAAACACAACGTGATGGTGGAAAAAAATCCAGTTAGGAAGCATCTGTGATGAAGTAGCCATTTGTGGGTTTTGTGCATAAATTATGAATAAAATTCTGTGAATACCTTGCATAGGGGAGTGAGTTCTATAGAAGGAGAAGGGAGAACTTCAGAATGTGGGTGGGTGGGTGGCCCAGCATATGTGAAGCCAGGGACTCCTTTGGATAACATAAGATTTCAGTGATATTTTGTCCATGCCTGGAAGCCAGCTCAACCATCTCTCTGATGGTTCTTTTCTTGTCAGGGGCCAAGAGGTCCTTAATTGAAAGGCCTTTCTGGAGAAAGGTGTGTTGGATTATATGATACCACTTATCAACTAATCATTGGTACTTGAAAATTACTTGCTACGGTGATCTAGCAGCCTATAATCCTTGCAAAGGTATTGTTCTTCAACTAGTTTTGTGAAAAATGCAAATATGTTTTAAGATACATAGAGAAGTAAATGTTGTTCTATCTGTAGACATGCCACTAGCACGCCCAAGATTTGAGCTTTCAGAGGGAACAGAAAAGCTGTGCACAAACAATAAATAGTTCCGAGTCTTGCTTTGGAACCTTTTCCTGGTGGTGTCCATCTCCTGTTGAGTTCAAAATCTGTGCAATTGGGCTTTTTGACTAAAGAGAAAGCATAGTAGGTGAGGGAAGGTTATTTCCTTGCAGATAATTTTCAAAGCATTCTTCTGCCAACTCAGCAATATAGGGCTTGAGAATGTGTACCAAGTTGTCTGGACAGGGGCTTGGTCAGTGTCAAGATGCAAAAGTGAGCTCTGGACTTACATAGAGACTCTGGTTTGAGTCAGAAATGGCTTTTCTTTTCTTACTTTCAAGATTACAGAAGGAAACATATGTAAAAACCCTTGTATAAAATGTTTCCTTTTGATATGATCTTTCAGAAACTAGAGCACAGAACAACCTGATGCAAATCACCAGTACCCCACTGGTGTGGAAAATGGATACGATTCCTGTCTACTAGAAACACTAAGGGTAGCGCAGGGTCTTTCTCTGCCGGGTGATCAGAGAAGAAGAGCTGTGTATTATTACTTTGCAGACTTTGTTTTATGTTTTCCTTAATTTCAAAATATGCAAACCTTAAACTTTCTTTGTATGGGCAATTTTAGGTCCCAATGACCACCAAACTATGGGACTTACTATACATAGTTTGTAGCTAGCTATGACTGTCAGAGATAGTGGAGACTTACCACTGAAGTGAAGGATAGGTTTTCACTGCCAGGAACATTTCTGGCTTCTGGGTGAAAATGAAGAATCTTCAAATAATGTACTACCTCTCCACACACACATATACAGAAAATCATATGTAAATCTTATATACAACACAGTACATCACGTATTGTGTACCTAAAAATTAAATTATGTACATATTTTATAAATAGTTATTTTCTAAGCACAAAGGCTGAGACACTGTGCAAAAAAGGCATGCAGCACAATTCTAAGCAAAGGGACAACTTGAATCTTTGGACTGCTGCAAAACCCCAAAATCACACTCAAGAGCTTTTTACTCTTACCTTTTTTTTTTTTTTTTTTCTTTTTTGCCTGTGGCCTTTTGGACATCTCGGGAATTGGGAAGGACCGACATACCCGGACAAGAGAGGTGGAAGGCTCCCACAGACCACTGTTTCACTGCCAGGAAGAGGTGTGGTCACAGGTTCTTCTGCTAAATTACTGATCCCATTTGGAGCAATACTTGAGACTGCATAAAGCACCTACACATCTGACTAAGATTCTAGCAGACGTCCTACAGATATGGATTAAAGGAAAGATGTACCAGAATACACTGAAGTAGCAATGAACAGCAATTCTGGAGCATCAACTGGAGGTGGCCTTTTTATAGAAAATATCATCTGCCAGATAAGATCTGAGTCAGCCACGTCAGCTTCTTCTGCCCTGTTCTACAATGCATGCTCCACACCTGTGGTGGTAATGGTGGTGGTAAAAAGCTGGAGGAAAGACAGCCACCTGCTCATTAGTTCTTTACTTAAAGGAACTAAGAAACACTTGACAGGTGACTTAGCTCTGTTCCCTCATTCCCTGACACCCAGAACAACTTGTTAGAGAACATATCAGAGCTTTCCTGAAGCCATTGGGAAGGCTTATCTTACTGATTCCAGCATCTCAAAATGCCTCAAACCAAAGCCTGATATTTCTTGTTCAGACAAGCCGAAAGAAGAGCTCTGTGGAGTCCCTTCCCAGAGGAAAATGTGAATCTTCAAACCAGAAATCCTGCTCCTCACAAGTGTTTCAGTGATTGTATCATTCTCCTCAGTCATATTGCCCCTTGGCCTAGTAAGTAGCAATGATTAAAACCTCTTGTTCTCTGCAAGAATCGGTAGTAGTTTGTAACTTGCAAGGATCAAACCATTAGTTCACTCAGGAAGGAGCCCAAGAATACTTAGATTATAGCAAGTGTATGTACATGCCTTGTACTTACTGAAAATAAGTACCCTGACTGCTGAAATTGATAACATGGGCTGCTCTCAAGCTCATGCTCTCTTGCAGAACCAGTTTTAAGGTCGTCTTAATTAGCGATTACATCAGACTGCAAGAGATACAAACCATCCAAGGATCTAAAGGCTACTGTACCAAGAAACTATACAAGCAAGGAAGCCTGACGTGAAGATAAATATGTAAAATCCTACAGATTGTACCAATAAGAAGCAAGAAGCCCACCAAGCAACCATCGTCAGGAACCCATGAAGAACTGATTCACAGATAAACACAGAAAGCCTTCTACAGAATGCACAATTTTGTCTTGGTATCATATGAGTTGCTAGAGTGACCACGAAAGCAAGCCATGAGGTAGCAACAATCCTAGATATACCAAAGATCTTATACTTGGGCTCGTGAGCCTTTGTCCTGGAGGTGAGCAGAGATCTTTCAAAAATCACTGTCACGCAACATGCGAACACACGCAGCAGCGCTCTCAAATAACACAAACGCTATGGCTGTGAGCCATTAGGGAGACAGCCGTTAGATTGCAGGCTTTCCATCAGACTTTTTCCTACACATTTCCAGAGTTATTTTCTTCCAAAACTTCTACCTTCTGAAGCTTAACAAAAAAATATCCTTTTAAAAAATGTGCCACCTAAACATTAATTAAAGTAACCACTTGATGTACTGAACATTAAAGTTCTGAGAAGTAAAGCAATCTCATCTTCAGCAATGAGGCATCAAAACACCTTCATCCACAGATGCACATCAGTGAAAGTGTCGTTCCATAAAACTTTTGAAAAGCAGTTTCATTAAGAAAGTAGCCCTCTTCTCTCTCAAAATAATGCACTAATATAGCTACCAATGGCTAGAGAGAGGAGAAACAGAACCTAAGTATTAGAAATGGAAGTGATTTATACTAACATGCTCTGTGAACTAAAACAGCTTTTGGAAACCAAGTCCATTCACCTGTCTACAGGAAGTAGATTCAGAGTATGTTAAAATATTGACAACATCCATGGAACGTTGCAAGTCTAAGCAGAACTGTCTTCTCTCCCAAGCTGCTGCTCTTGTGACTTCCCAACCAATTTCACTCTCTTATTAAACAGAAGATTAAGCTGATCGTGAATCAACTCCCTTTTCTCTGTACTTGTCAATTCCTGTTGCTCTGAATCTCAAAAGATTTGCATTAAATTTTTTTTCCATTAAACTGCAAATGCAGAAAATCTTCCCTTCATGACTTTTTCCAGTTCTCTCTTTTCTAGGCTGAACTCTACCTGGTTTATCCTAAATTATCCTGGTCTGTCCTCTGGCCATTTGATACTTCAAGACTTTAGATTCCACAAACATGTGCTTTTCACTTTCATTATAGCATCGTATACAACCATCACTCTCTTTAATCTCACAATTCCCACTGGTCTTTCTTACTCCATCTAAAGCATCCCTTTTAGCCACAATTCCCTATCAAGACTGTCTGTATTGTGGCATGTAAGTGTCAGGGGACTTAAATGCAACTTTATCTTCATATTCTGTAGGATAGGGCCTATGCTTCCTTCATGCCCTGCTCAGCATAAGGTCAAAAAAGTTACCACTACACCAACATAGTATATAGCACATGCATGTCCATGCACATACAGATGGGGGTTTTTTTGAGAGCGAGGATGTGGTGTATTACATCTCCTTGCCCATAAAGAAAGGAAACACCATTTCTACTTCCCACCATCTAGTGCAAAATAATAAAACATCTCAGGCTATGTGCTGGTTTTGGCTAGGACAGAGTTCATTTTCTTCAGAGTAGCTGGTATGGGGCTATGTTTTGGATTTGTGCTGAAAACAGCGTTGATAATACAGAGATGTTTTTGTTATTGCTGAGTAGCGCTTACACAGAGTCTCAAGGCCTTTTCTGCGTCTCACCCCACCCCACCAGCGAGTGGGCTGGGGGTGCACAAGAAGCTGGGAGGGGACACAGCCGGGACAGCTGACCCCAACTGACCAAAGGGATGTTCCATACCATATAACATCATGCTCAGTATATAAAGCTGGAGGAAGAAGAAGGAAGAGGGAGACGTTCAGAGTGATGGCGTTTGTCTTCCCAAGTAACCGTTACGCGTGATGGAGCCCTGCTTTCCTGGAGATGGCTGAACACCTGCCTGCCGATGGGAAGTGGTGAATGAATTCCTTGTTTTGCTTTGCTTGCGTGCATGGCTTTTGCTTTCCCTATTAAACTGTCTTGATCTCAACCCACGAGTTTTCTCACTTTTACTCTTCTGATTCTCACCCTCATCCCACCGGCGGGGGGGACTGAGCGAGCAGCTGTGTGGTGCTTAGTTCCTGGCTGGGGTTAAACCACGACAGGCTATCAAGATGTATTATGAAATTACACCTTGTTAGTTAACAAGAAGTACAGTAAACTCAAGTCAAAAGAAAAAAAAAAATAGTGTTTTATTAACTACCACACTGTTATAATACACTTTAAACGTACAATAAGGTAGCCTTTAAGTTTGAGGTGGTTTTAAGAATAACAAATGAACAGATTTCCAAATGTTTGTAAATAGGTGAACTGCAGTAATTATTGTTGTACATTTTTTGAAAATGGTATAGCACTTACAGACTGGCTATATAACTTCATTTTGTACATTTTTCTATAATTGAAAATATAAACAGTAATTAAAAAATAAAAAGAAAATTCAGCATAATAAAAAACATAAATGTTTATCAGTTAAATGTACTGGATACATACAATTTTTAAGGGAAGAAGCAAAAAAAGGAAAGATGGCTGATATTTAAATGCAGATTGACTAACCAAAAACTAAACAACAAACAAATAAAAACCTCATAAAACCCCTAGTTCACTATGACTATATCCATATGTTTGGGAGTACTGTCAATATGGAAGTGATTTTTCTGTTGTATTTGCATATGTTATATTTTACTGGTAATTTACATGATGGCTTTTAAGGCCCTGGCAGACAGATGATTTTTGGAAAAAGATTTGATAAAAATGCTGAGACGCAATACACCTTATTTTTGGTCCTCCAATGTTCAAAAGAAGGGATATACCTCACTATAACATTTGCCTTACCACCCAAATGCCTCAACCTATACATATTTTATTTTTTTTTTAACATTTTAAGCTTTTTAAACATTGGTTATATTGCCCACCTTGGTTATTGAAAGAATATTAACAAGACATCATTTTGGCAAATTAAATCTTAAACATGGCTTTTCAATAGGATTTAAAAGGTGACTATCCCTAGAGTTCCATGTTAAAATGTAGTTTTCAAAATCTTACAAGAGTAATGCTTAAAATATTGTACATAGTTAACCTAATTAAAATAATTAGCTTCAAAATGACAAGTTGATGAGCTAAGTAAAGCCTACACTATGTAACATTTGCTTGGAAACTTGATTTGTCAGTTATGCATAATAAAAATTCCAGTCATCAAGAAAATTACAAAATTTCTTTTATCATAACATGATTTCTTTTCACCCATCAACTTCTTTTATCTTACAATAGATAAATACCAACATGTTCTCATTTTTTTACACTAAACCACACAGGATTGATGCATTTGGTTAGACTACCATTTCCATTGTTAAATTCTTTTTTTTTTTTTAATATAACTTGGTAAAATTTCATCTCTTCTAGATTCCAAAAGTACCTACAAAACCCATGCAATTTTACCATTTTAATATACTATGGAATATCATACAAAGTAAGGCATTTCAGTGTCATGTATAACCAAGTTACTGTCAATCCAAAAATTTTTGCACATCAATAAAAAGATATCTAAGAACTTAGGAACAATATTCTCCTCACTACTGTATAAAAATAACCACAATTAATAGGTATCTTGTGTAATATTTACTCCATTGTCTCGTTTCCCGAAACTGTGACAAGCTGTAAAGGTATTTCAGTGTTGGTAAGAATATCCTGATTGCTGGTGCCAGATGTATTAACAGTTCCTATTCCTGAAACAGAACCTTGTTGAATATTTGCAAGGATAAGTGTTGTTCCTCCTGCAGTAATCAAAGTATCATCAGGTGTTGCTTCTACTGATGCCAGCACTGTACTGCTAGAGTGAATACCTTTTTTATTCTGATGTGTTTTAATGTGTTTGGCAAGGTGGTCACTTCTCATAAAGCGTTTTGAACATTCTGGACAGACAAACTTCTTCTCACCTGTCACAGAAGATAAGAAAAAAAATATGTTTTCAAGAACATTAAAAATATCACACGTACACCAAAAACTGGGATAACTTACTGCCTTTAAGAGTCAGAATTCTAACAACATCTATACTGAAGAAAAAAGCGATCCAACATGATAAACTTGTGTGTTAAATTTCTAGACACCCATACAAATCCTTTGAAAGAATTGATTTATTTTTCTGTGTCTCACTGAGTTGGGGGAGATCTTTCAGGCAAGCTAAAGAATATTGCCATCTCATATCCTCAGGCTGCTAAGTTTCACTGCAATTATTACCAATAAATAACTTTTAAGAGGAGAACAAAACCTGCCAGATGATGGACAGGGAAGACTGTATGAGCTCCTGCAGAATCATACTTGAGACTGACAGATGAGATTATAGGGTAATTCAGGTTTGAAGGGACCTCTGGAGGTCTCCAGTCTGACCTCTCTCTAATCAGGGTCAGCTATCAGGTCAGACCTGGTTGCTCAGGAATTTATCCAGTTTGGTCTTGAAAACTTTTAAGGATGGAGACTGCAGAAACTCTCTGGGCATTCTGTTCCAGTGCCTGCCTGTCCTCACAATGAAAAAGTTTTTATTTATATCTGGTCTGAACCTCTCTTGTTTCAACTTATGTCTGTTGTCTCTCATCCTCCCACCAATGCACCACTTTGTCTTCTTAATGGTGGCCCTGCAGGTACTAAAAGGTTGCTATTAAGCTCCCCCCTGCCCTTACTGTTCTCTTTGTGCAGATGAATAAGCTCAGCTCCTACAGCCTCTCCTCCTAACGTAAATGCTCCAGCTTCCTGATCATCTTGGTCACCCTTTAGTGAACTCAATCCTGTTGATCAATGTCTTTCTTATATTGGGGGCTGAAAACTAGATGCAATATTCTAGATGCAGTCTAACCAGTGCTGAGAAGAAGGGGATAATCACTTCCCTAGAACTAGCGTCTCTGCTTCTGTTGATACAGCCCTGGCCATCTTTGCTGCTGGCTCTTGCTCATGTTCTGGTTGTCTATCAAGACTCCAAGGTACAGTAGAGCTGCTTCCCAACTAGTCAGTGCTTAGCCTGTGTTGCTGCAAGGCTTAATTCCATCCCAGGTGCAGTACTTTGAGTTTATTCTTGCTGAATTTCATAAGGTTCCTGTCAGCCCATTCCTTCAGCCTCAGTTCCTCTAAATAGCAGCCTTGCCCTCAAATGCATTGACCGGTCACCACAGTTTGGTGTCATCTGCAACCCTAAGAAGAGCACACTCTGTTGCCTCCTCCAGGTCAGTGATAAAGATGTTAAAACAGGTCAAAGGATAGATCCCCAGAGTTCTCTACTTTTTATTGGTATGCAGGTACACTAGGAGCCATTAACTATACCCTCTGAGCTGGATCATTCAACTGGCCTCTTTTTTTTAAACCCATCTGGCTGTCCATCCAGACAGATCGTAACATCCCAGCTTGAGTTCAAGCATCCAACATGTCTAACAAAAGCACACCATTAGGTACAAAACACGAAATATTTTTCATAGACATTGCAAAGACAGTTTTCTAAGCGATGTAAATGCTGATAAGCACATAAATTATCTATTGTCACTGGGTTTTTCAAATAGTCTAATTTTAGGTAAGCATCCTGTAGAATGTAACTATGGGTTCAGTTTGTAGGAAAATAGGTAATACAGACAATAGATTTGAAACAAACTGCTCCTTGAAAAGGTGGAAGATCTAGACCAATTTCTTTTCTTTGTATTAGACAAAAGGAGAAATGTGAACCTGGAGTCCCTAACGGGTGGTCTAACCATGAAACCAGAAGACATAGAATGATGCACCATCACATGCTCTTCCTTGATTTTGTGAATGACATCTAATCTCTTGGACATCTAGCCCTCTATTTTTATTTTTCTTTTTTAAAATGAGAGAAAATTATTGAAGTTTTAAGCTGGAACAACAGTTCTAATCTGGTTCAAACAAATGAAATGCATTGCTGAACCTGAATCAAAGTATTCTCATCAAGCTATATTAAATATTAGCTTAAATGTCAGTTCTGAATCAAAAAAGGTAGCTGTTTTTCCTTCTCAGACCTACCAAAGAAACCAAAGTGTGTATATAGCTCTAAGTATTACCTGATTTTAGAAAAGTCACACTACATTAAAATCAATCCAATACAAAGATCTGTTTTCCTCTTAAAAGTTATTTATCCAAGCCCTCTCCATGACACATCTTTAGCTAAATGCACCAGAATCAAAGACTGAAAACCTGTGTGCGTTCTTCGGTGTCGCTGAAGCTCATCGCTGCGAGTGAACCTTTTGCCACAGAACATCCAAGTACAAACAAATGGACGCTCTCCAGAATGCCAGCGGAGATGAGCTCTCAAATGCGAAGTTTTCCCGTATACTTTGCCACACCCTGGTATGTGACAAATGTGTTGCTTCTTTTTTCCCAAGTTGGAGCCTCTGTTAAAAAAAAGAGAAGTTATTCATTCTCATACATTCATCCTAAATACTGGTCATACATAAGTAGGGTTACATATACCAATGGATCTGCAAACAAACCTGAGCAGCTTCCCAGTTTTGTTTCAAATACAGAGTCCAGTACGCTCCATAAGAAGCTGGAACTAAATTCTAGAATGCTATCCTGATTCTGCAACAAACTATAAATTCAACAGCATGTGAAATTTAAATGATAGAAGTGTAATCTTTAGCAAGCATACATGTATATGAAGTTGGAAATACAGTCATTACAGCAGTTTGTACTACTTTGATGCTGAAGTGCCCATATTTTAAATTTCTCCCAGTTTCAGTTTTTACCATACCAAAGACAGTTTTGGCAAAGAAAAACACAAATGACTGCAATTGCCAAAACGGAAACTGGAGATTTTGGCAACTGGGAAGAGAACAGATGGGACTTTTGGCATCTTGGGGAAACCTGAGAAGCAGTCTGGGATTGGAGGACAAGCATACTAACCTGAATATTTCCACTAAAAGGAGTGGCAGTGAAACAGCTGATCTTGCTGACATTTAAATTAATTCCTTGGTATTTCAGAAAGAAAATCCATCAAAATGAACACATAATTCACAGATAGTATAATCCAGACTACTGAGCTTGATGCCTATTTTAAGATGCTGCCTCACTGAAATGGCAGGTGACTGATTCAGGGGAAGCACCTAACACAAAAGCCTAACTTTTTTTTTTTTTTTTTTAAATAAAATCACCAGAGAGAGATAAGAGCCTCTGAAGACCCAGAGAAAGAGATCAATCTGGCCAGTGCAGGGCATCATGATTGATTTTAGCCAATTTAAGTGTTTGCTGCTGCTGAAAGGGGCACTCCAGGGAATAGATCTGGCTGACAACGCAGCTATATGAATGGTAAATGCTGGTACAAGGGAGGAGATTGGAAAATGCAGCCAAGCATCAGGCCACCTTATTCATCTTGGGCACTCCATCCTCCATGACTGATTATACAATTTTCAGTTGCATCCCCTGGGCAATTTTTTTCCTTAAATTGGGTGCTCAACTTCTGCTTAACCGTCCAGTGGCTGAAGGATTTGCCAAGCAACTATTAGACCTAGATTCTCATCCCTGCATTCAGAACAATTCTGGTTTACATCTAATGAGGGTTCAGGCTAAAATGCATATACGCTTTAAGGAGCTAGCACTTGGAGCAAGCATTTCTGAACAGGCACAGAAATTAACTCACTCTAAAAACTCACAGCATCTAAAGGGAATTCCATCCTAAACACATATGCACCTAAAACATTCCAGACGGTCCAGAAAAGAAGACAAAATCCAATTAAGTCCTAGAAATGTTTCTAAGAAGTCTCAATATAGAGCAATCTTCATAGTGCTTCATTAGTCATTTTGTCTCAGAAGAAAAAACTACCACTTTTACATACTAATTATTTGTCCTGACAATGTAGGTTTTGACTTCAGAACAAATTCAACAGCAGTAGAAGTAGAGAGTCCAGAAGGCTTTTGACCATGCTGTGGTAGCAGTAGACTCATATGAGCCTACGGATATGGTGACAGAAGAGATTCTGCTTATCTAATTTTTTTGGTTTTATTGCCACCCCTCAATCCGTAGCCTCACAGAAAGTTCACCTGCCTGTTTTATCCAGCTTGTTTATAAACTTCATGCAAAAGTTCTCTGACATCTTAAGATCTTATATTTTTTATTTAATTTTCCTTTTTCAAATGTCCCAAAAGAAGATCACTTCTTTGAACCAGCACAAACACTGCCTTTATTTACATCTCCCACCTCAGCTGAAACGTCCATTTTTGGTAACTTTTGCTACATCTAAACTGTTAGGTTTTCACTCCTCCATGGCATTCCCTCAAGCCAAGATTAAAACGCAAAATTAACTGTAATGCCAGGCATTTAACTTTGTACTATGCCACCTACACAAAAGCTCAATATTCATAAGTTTTGAACATTCAGCCAATCTCAAAGGCATTTAGCAAAACGTCTTTAGATTGCCCCCTTTCTTTTCTAGTTTCTCAGCCTCTGCAGATGGCTAGGCCACCACACAAAACTCACTGTACCTGCAACAGTTCCAGTGACATTCATCTATCAGCCCAAAACACCTAGCTCCACGGACTCCAAGGAAGAAATTTTCTGTATTCCTCCTTTTGCCTTACTGCAACCAGTTCCACAGTTCTGACGCTCTACATTCACCTTCATCTAATGATTCAGTTCTAGACAGCTCTTCTTCAGGTCCTCTTGTTGGTGGCTCAAGGCATCCAGCAATTGCGGTGCAAGGCAAAGGAACACCCATGGCTCTTCTCCATTATACAGTCTTGGTAACTGAAAGAATTCTCCACAGGATCCTGCTATCCTGTGTCTTTAATTGTCTGTTCAACTCCATGTAATCCTAAGAAGTGCTCAGCCTGTGCTTATTATAACAAAATGTATTTCTGCATTTGAGAATATATTTCTGTATATAGAATATTTTTTTTGTATTTGGTATTTCATCCTCACACCTTCTCTAAATATACCACAGTCTTCCCCTCCACAGTAATCAGTACAAATATTTTGTAACTTTGCATGATACAGTACATAAATGTGACACAAGTGACATGAAGTCACATCAAAATTCCCTTAGAATAATTTTAAGATTCCTAAGTCAATCATTTGAAGTTGCTTAATTGCACCTTTAGTCTAGACTGAAGGAAACCAAGGTTCAACTCATGGTCAGCTTACTGTGCGTAGGTGGCGTGGCATATGTAATTCTAAGTACCTCACCTAATTGGTGACAGAATTCCTTAGCGGACTCCAAAGGTCAAAGTGAGGGGAAAGTTAGAGATTCATAGAATGAAATCCACAAGACTACTGTGAATGAGTAACTAAGTGTATTTATTCTACACAGCTTCATATAGGCATCTGCATGTTTGCTTCATGTGTGCTCTAAACTGACTGGATATGAGCCAAATTCTATCTGGACACTTTGCAGCTGTGACAGTCTGGCACTATGCCCTAACACATCATGCTAAGAGGCCTTTCTTGTTGCACTGGCCAATAACCATCATCACTGAGTAAAAGGGTATGACTCAGGCCTACTCCTTGACTGGAGTCTTCAAATCAATTAATATTTAAGTATTTTCATAGTACATTTTAGCTTTATAAAGATTGGAAACCACGTTTCTCAGTAACCATACAGAATGCAACGGTTTCAGCAGGAGACACCTTCATCCACTGAGAAACTGGACTTTCAGTCCAGCAGTACTTCCAGGAGGAACATCAAGTATTTCAAGGGTAAAACATACACTTATTAGTTATTTTAAGAATGTGTATTTTAGAGTTACGTACCTGAAGTGGTACTCAGAAGCACTGTTCCTCTATAGATCCAGACAGTAGTAGTTACATCTCAATGTAATTCCGGATGTAATTGAGAGGAGGTTGAAATCTCCAGTTGTAACTGAGAGGAGGGTGAACTTTCCACCTAACTTCAGACACCCAAACTAGAAGCCTAATACAGTCTGTTTGGGATCAGAGTCATCTTCCGAGGTACATCTCTCTCTCTCCGCCCCCCCGACTTGCTTATCCTCCATTTACTATATAAACTTAAGGCTGTAAGGTTTTAATTTACATATCTAATAGATCATCCTCTTCCTTTCCTACCTTCCCCCCTGCCAAGTAAGGTAAAGATAGTAGTGGCTTCCTACTTCACAGGACTGGTACAAATAGAAATCCTTTGAAGACTGCAATGTAGTCTAATTCTGTACCAAGAGTCAAAAAAACTCAACAAAAGCCAACAACAAAAACCAGAAAGAACCCCTCAACTCCCCTTTGCATCCAGAAAACAGAAAAGACAAGAAATGCCAAAACTAAGGTTACACAAAAGATAAAATTATGATGAAGTCTGCTTATGTGAAGCCATGTACTACCTTTTCCTACCCCATTCAGTGCATAGCAGGGACAGTAGTCATTGAGTGAAATGCTATTCAGCTTTTTCATACTGATTTAATGCACTTTTCTTGTCTTATTAGTTACATATTATTTAAGTACCATCTTAAATACAGAATTACTCATTTTCCCAGAGTTTTTTTTCCTCATCATGGGCACTCACAACACTCACGGCATCGAAGCAATTCACAAACATTAATGAATTTATCATCTTGCAATACTCCTGTGTTGTGAACTTGAACTAGTACAATCATTTCATACATCCAAATATGAGGCAGAAAGAGATTAAGGCCAAAATTGTCAAACACCCATCAGCTTGAGGCATCAAGTTCAATATAGCAGAAGTGTATTTTCTTAGAGTACTGTAGATGTTCACAATTCAGCTCAATCGACTTCTTTACAGGAATGAACTCAGTACTTCTGCAGTGGAAAAGGTGGGGTGGATAGACAAATACCTCCAAAACTTCAGAGCCCTGTTGCTGCAGTCCCGTATCTCATTCCCTAAATGCCTTCCAATTTCTGCAATAAGTGAAGCAGGTGCCAATCATTACACAGCCCTGATTCACTCCCTGTACATTATCCCTCCCATCCACTGAATGGCACTGGGGTCATACGAAAAAATACAGTATGCAGTCATGTAATTAGAAACCAAATGATAATGCATATGCATAAGGGATTAAATTAAAGTTGCCCAGGGTATCTTAACTTCAGCATTTGTCAACTTCCAAGTTTTCAATTTTGCAACCTTAACATCATTTTAAGAATCGTGAATGCTACCTGAAGGAATTTATAAAAGCAAATGTCCTATTATCTGAAACTCCACGAGTCATCAGCAGAGTTGAAAGACAAATCAAAACTCAGAATTACAGCACTAGAGATAAGTAACTGTAGCAGCTATGGAACATGATCAACATGTATCAGAGGGAGAAGGAAAATATTCCTCCAAGTGGGCTTACTCCTTTTTGCTGGACGCTGAAGGAATTCTACATTCCGGTGGGGAAGTTGCTCTAGCAACTGTAGGCACTTTCACTCTTTTTCTGCTTCCCCACTATTGTCTCCTTCATTATCCTGTTTCTATTCCAGTTCTAATTCTTCTCACATCCTGACTTCCTGTCCTACTTTGTACATTTGATGTGTCCAGTCCTTCCTTTACAGTGGATTTCAGATTCTCACCTATCTAAACTCTGTCCTAGCTCTTATCTCAACTCCTTCCCAAACTCCCATATCTGAGTTTCAGTCAGACTACACCCTTCTCCAGACTTCATCAAAACCATCTCTCAAAAAGATTCTCTCTTGGGCTTCGACTTTAAAATTTGGTGTTATAGCAACTCCACTTAGGAGGAAGAGGATTTTAAAGTAAAGATGTCTCTAAATTAAAGCCACTGTAGTTTGGAATAGAGCACGAGGAAGATGGAACATGTGAAATCTCTACGTTTCCTAAGAGTATGGCCAGTGCAAATCACATTTTCAGAGTTTTCTCCCCGACTGAAGCAAATCTCAACCCAGGGCATACTTTGGGCAGATCTTCATGGCAGAGCCAAGGTTCACCAAGAACTTAGAAATGTCTGTGCCAGGTTTCAGTGAACTACACATAGGAATTTAACAAGAAGCTGATGGACAAAGATGCTGTATAACCTTAACTGCAGATATTATTACTAGCTTCATTTGTGATGTAAACGTATGAAGTGTTTTTGTCTTAAACACTTAATATTTCCTCAGCATGGCTGCCTAAGATATTACCCCTCCATGCTTGCAAAGAAGGTATCTAAAATATACAGCAAAAACCCAGAAGAAACTTGACAATAGACATATTCAGTCAGTACTATTAGAACTCTTAGAGCCATAGGACACTGACAGGTTCTTTAAAGAGAACTCAGTAATTTACACTATAGTTCTCACATAAATAAAGACTTCCATTTTAGAGAAGAAACTATTATCAAAATGGAAAAATTTTAGTGTACTGGAAATAAGCCCCTGCACAACTGTATCAAGCACAAACACACCTAAATATTTTCACTTGTAAAAGGCAGCCTATTATCCCCACCTCCTCTCTTATATCCATAATCGAGACATTTAAAAAAAAGTGTTTTGGAATAGAATAAAATCTTTATAATAACAAAAAGCTGAAGAATACTTTCATGAGATACAGAATAATAAAACATGGCTTCCTATGCAGCCCTGAAGTTTTATACGAATTGGAACTTAGTACCTCTTTGTTAGCCAAATCTCCACTAACTTTGACTGAAAACAATCAGCCAATTCAAAATCTGGTATTTAGAGTTATTATACAAACCTTGTTTTTCTTAGGAAACCAGTGAATAAGAAAACCAGGATAACTGTATTTTTATAACACTCTAAAGCAATCAAACTGTGGAAAAAAAATCCTCAATCAGTGAGGAAATGCAGGAACACAGGATTTAATCAAGTCCTTGACATATGATAGGAAGCCAATCACGGATGTGCATATTCCAAAATATTTCATTTTCATATTATTTAGGGCAATGTTCTATCCCCCTCACTTGTACTAGGTGGCATCTAACTCCAGATTTTTCCAATTAATCTCAATGGAGTAACTCAGAGAGGATGGAATAATCTGCCTGTCCATCTGCAAACCCAGAAATAAAGGTGGCAGTCCTTTATTGCATAAGCTCTTTTGCATAAGCCACTAGCTTCCTCTCACTGCAGACAACTGCTGTTAACTAAGGTTCCTTTTTTCCTCACTCATTATTTGTTTTCATCATTATATGCATTATATGACACTGAACATAACATACCTTCCACCACCTTCTTTGCAGTTGGGACATGTGCAAGCTACTCGTCGCAGTCTTTTTCCCTCTTGATGTGGTTGGTCCCCTTCCTCATCTACCACCTGTACTCTCAAATGTGTTAGATCATTGGTATTCAGTGTAGAATCACCACTGAGCTGCCACTCTTCTGGATCAGGCTCCTCTTCTTTAATCCTAATATCTGAGGAAAAGAACACAGATCCATAAGTAGCCCATTAAATAGAAGGAAACCATAATGATCAAATCTTTTTACTGTTGAGAGCACTATGTCAGTCAAAAGTCAACATCCTTTAGTGCATACTGACATTGCTTCTGTGCCCTTGTAACCTGTAATGTATTTAAAAAGTTTATCTTACTATACATTTCAAAGTTGAAGACAAGCTGTAACGAAGTATTGAAGTTTAAGTTTGAACTGTTCTTGGTAGGGAGTGCTGTCACCAGGAGGATATTGCTTGCTTGAAACTTGGGAAAAACTGAGGAACCAGAGGTTGCACAGAGGTTGAAAAAATGTAAACGCATGTTTCAAATGATCCTGAGTAGCCATTTATGTTTCCACAGGATTTCTAAATTAGTGTGACATGTAGTAGAAACAGCCTTTCTCGATGATCTTCAGAAGTTTTCAGCATGCACAGTGATATATAAAGTAATATGAGAAATCAATTAAATAAAAGGTTTTGACCTAAGAATGACCAAGATATCTAAGGAAAACAAAAAAAATTCATGCCTTTGTTCCATTTTCCCCTTCCCACTTCAAATTTATGCCTTTTCCACTATACATAGAGAAGAAAACATTTAGGGAAGAATGTTATCCAGCATTAGAGAGAGGTAAGCAACACATGAACCACTTTAACATTTTGATGAGCTAGCAGTCAAAATAGGTCTTTGCAGTTTTATGGATGCAAAAAAGCCTCTTAAGTTATCCTCATAGGATGGACATTTGCAAGTATGTGTACCCTCTCCCTACAGAGCATTCATTCAATCTAATCCAAGAACTAATTACAGCATCACTGTACACTGTGAAACAACAACTATTTTAACAAATTTACATTTTAATAGGAACATTTTTCCCCTCAGACACTATTCTGGATTCCCAATGAGCTGAAAGTCTGTAAGTCTGGATTTCAAAAAAGACAGTATCTATGTGTCACTTTAGAAAGCTGAACCCCAGCCCCTTCTTTGGTTCAGCAGAGTAGTTTACTTTGTATTTTTTTCAGTGAAAATGATTAGCCATTAGCACAAACTAATAAGCAAACCATCAATTTTTTTTTTTTCTTTTGTTGAAGCATCAAACTAAAAGCTGTGTGTCTTTCTGGATGTATTTAAGAGACTGCTTTCTCTGCAGAACAAACTCAGTTATCATGTAGATTTTTATCCTTAACTCAAACCCCTCTCAAACACTGAAACCTTAACTGAGCACTGTGGGCACTCCAAATTCTTTCTGGGAGTCAGTGTATCAGCCATCATCTGTATAATGAAAACAAAGCTGCATAGATTGCACGATAAAACGTAAGAAAAACTGTGCTGGGTGAAATCATAAACAGCATCCTGTCCCAGTAGAGATCAGGAAAGAAATTAATGATAAAACATGTAAAGAGTAATAGTTACCTGGTCTACCTTCTGAATCATCTCCAGCATTCATCTGTTTAGAGACAAAGGATGTAGCTACACACAAAAATTTGCTTGGTGCTAATAAAGTCTCAGCCCAGTCTTTCCCAACACCACAGTTTGCCTTCCTTTTACTTGCACATGTATAACAATTTGCAGGACTGTGCTGTAAACTACATCACTGATGTAACTAAAGTTAAAATAATTCTCTAGGAAACCACTGCATTGGGAAGAGAATTCCAGGTCAGAAACATGGAAGTCTAGACTATTTATCTGGTTTGGCTGCAAAAGTCAATGCTAGAAATTAAGTTTGCATGAATATGACAGGCTCTGAGCTGTGGGAATCCAGGAGCTAGCACACTCACTTCTGCTGACTCTTTACACGTGTGGTAACATCCAGCAGAACTACTGTGGTAAGCTTGTCCAAAGTCACCTGCACACTGAGCTTCACTAAGCTCACATAAAAAGTTCACAATTTCAGACAGCAACATAACAAGTATCTTTCATGTGAAGACCTAGAAAACCTCTGTGGTGACTTCTAGTCTTCTGCATTAGCCACCAAACTATCTTTCCTACCAAATTAAGTCATTTTCTGAGACTCACCTATGAAATAATTTTATTATCCATAATAATTTGTATATACATGTTATATACAAAATTCATTTTACATAAGCAAAGATTAAAACACTATACAACACACAAAGAGTTTATAGAATTGATCTTTCAAATTGGATACTATTAAGTATACTAATTCACTTACAGCAACTTTAGAAAAAGGCAAAAGCCTGATTTACTTTTATGCAACAGGGCACATAATGGGAATTTAAATACAGCAAAGTGGCAAGGCTGCCAGCACAGGCCAATTCAAGCCTCCAAGCAGTTCTTTAGGACTGGATATGTTATGCACCATACTCAAAATTCTTTTACCAATCAAATGTTCCACAAAACATACATTGTATAAATTCTGTTTTTATTTAAAACAAGAATTAAAGTAATGTTAATAAAACACTATATTAAGAAGGTAATTTCATTATGATCTTACTAACATTAGACACTGGCATATAGTGAGTTTGTAAAGTCAGTAGCGAAATCCAGTTAGCACTGCATATACATACTTCAAAAGAGATACCAACATGTCCTAGCAAAGATGAATGGATCAAATTAGGGTATGGATCTGTGCTCTAAAGACCCAACTCCACTACTGAAGTCAAACATTCCATATAACGTGATTTCTCCTGTTATACTGACACCTCAAAGTCACACCCTAATAACAGAGATACACCTAACAACAGAAACATGTCCAGAATGTCTATTACTGCACGCCAGTATCCAGGACTTTCTGCCTTCAATTCATACAATGTTTGTTCCACTCTGCAAACTTCCATCATGAGTTCCTTCCACTTTTTTCATCAGTATCTCTCTATTCCCAGTCCTTCCCAATCACCACCATTACTGAAGCAGCACAAAGGCTCATAATAGTTTTATAATGGTAGAGGCATAAATGAGAAAATTATTTGGACAAAAAAAAAGAGGGACAGACAAAACACTCCTAAGAGTTGAGGATACTGGAGAAAATAACAGTTTGCATAGGCATACAATAGTTTATAGTATTATTTTAAAAAATGCAAAACTGAAATGAAGTCAAAGTAGTACTGTGTTTGTAATTTTGTGCTATGTTTCCTGGTTATCTTGGTAAGGCAGAAAGTGTAGCTATTGCTTTTGGTATTCCCCAGAAGGACCATCTTCTACTCCAGGCACACAGAAAAGTACAATGTAAACTGGCAATTTACAGACAGGCCTTTTTAAATACTTAACTATGTAGATCATACTTTAAATAAAACAAAATTAAAAGAAATATCAAAAGATGAAGTGTTTATCTAGCCTCTCCAGGATGTAGTATAGCCGAGAGTGGATTGCATCAAATCCCGTAGTGAATCTGATTGCCTTAACAAGGTCCTTAGAACCAATGAGTCTGTTGCCCTCCAAGTAGGTTTTACATTATTGCAAGAGATGAGGGAAAATTCCATCACTATTTTTGGAGGGAGGAGGGGTTGCCACTGTAATTTAGACAACAGTAAGAAAATGAAGGAGTAGAAGGGGCAAACCATGGAGAAGAGCAAAAGATAAGAGTCTTCTCCAATGCAATGGAACTGGAGATTATGTAAATTCATATAGATAGCAATGACTCCGCATTTCTCCCTCGGACATGCTCTGTTCTAATTCAGTCTCAACTGACAGAATACTAGGTTTTACACATACTCTGCAAAAAATTGGGCCTAAAAAAAAATTTACATAATCCCTAAAGTCATGACAAACTGGTGCAAACGCTGCTAAATTTGAAGCAACTTTTGTTTTCTACCAATTAAACACAGGCTAAATGAAGGCTCCATTTTCTTTACTACTATTTTATTTCCATGCTTTCAAATTTCTATATGCCCTTACTTCTTAATTAAGTTCAAGACCTAGTACTAGGTAAGTATGAAGGGGAAATTCAGACAAAGATACTGTTTCAAACTGCCTACATATTCTGAAAACCATGTATTCTGTTCAAGTTCTTCTCGGTATCTGGTAAACTAGATTTGTTTTAGGTCTTGCTTTCCTCTAAAGGATGGAAATTGGGATCTTGGTGTACAATTTTGTTCCAAAGGCAGTATTTCATAGTCCTGTAGACAGCCCAGAGCTGGCTACAACATGGAGCAAGTTTAAGTGTATTTGGCAAATAAAAACAATAACTAAGAGATTTGTTTAAAGCACTTCAGAGAAGAATAACTAAACTGACAGGAAGAAACTATGCAGATGTAAATGCAGCTTAAACTATTCTTGAGTATATTTCAACTATAATCTAGTGTGGAGAGAATTACTGCTGCCCACTGATACAGTCAGGTCATTTACCTATTTCACCATTTATCAGATTCAGTTAAGCTTCACGTTCTGTCTTCATCTGTTTCAACTAGGACTTTAAGAAAACGCTGTTTTCTTCATCTATGAGAAAAGTTATTAGTTTACCGAACAGCCATAGAAACGGGGATAAACTGAGAAAGGAGGAGGATGCAGTGCAAAAACTTCATTTGAGGACTACACCACTGCTTGATATATCTGCCTCTGCAGAATGCCACATAAAGGCACTCTCAGCATTACCTGTAACTGTCTCCAAACTGTGGGCTTCTAGTTTAGTTGCTTTTCCTAGATGCTGAAAGCCACCCTGCCTTTTTACTTAGCTAAGCTTTACAAGTTCCTGATCTGAAAAGCGGAAATATGGTCTTTCAACTGAAAACAGATTTGCAGCAGCACTGCTCATACCTTCACACCAATTTCCTCACAGCATCACAAATTGACTGTCTGCAGTTTCAACGTCTTATAATCAGTCATGCCCATTCATTTATTTTTCCAAATAGATGCTTCCCTTCCCACTCCTCCCAAGAAAACAGATGTGAATTCCCATCTCCTTTGCATCCTCTCGTATTAGTTTTGTCTTCAGTTTTCTCTACAGTGCAACGCACATTGCCTCAGCATCTTGACTCATCTAGCCTTCATCTCTGGATGCGAGGAAACTTTAATAAAGATGGTCCACTTTCTTAGACACTGTCCTTGTTCATTCCCATCTACACTAAACTTCCTAAACTAAACTATCTAAATTAAACTCTCCCTACTAGTTGGCCAGCTGTGCAAGTCTTTCAGACAGGAACTCAACAAGGTTAATGATTTCTACTCTGATTTGCCCCTCAAAACTTAAGTGTGAATTTAGGCATTTTTATTATGTAATAAATTACAAGGCAAGAGAAGATACACTACAGAATGTCATCTTGAAATACCTGTGAACCTCAACTCAGAAGACCATCATCTAGTTTCAATAAATCAGATTTTAAGTTTCTGAGCAAAACGACTGTTGTGTACAAGTCTAAGAGCAGGACCTCACAGTACTGAATATTTAAGCAGTATCAGCAAAATGATTAAAAATAGAGCTATAGACTTTTTTCTTGCAAGAAATGCCACATACTGTATTTCCAAGTGATCCTATGCATTATTCTAAGCCAATTATTTAAAAATTTGAATCACGAAAGTACTTTAGCCAGTGCTACCACAACACATATTATGCATCAAAGAACAGTTACTTACCCTACAGTAACTGCAGTTCTTTGAGATGCGTTGTCTACAGATTCTCAAGATTTTGGATTCTTACAGACAGTAATGCTTGCTGCAGCATGCCCTTATTTTTTCCTTTTTTCCCATAGTTGAAAATATAAGAGAGGATAACTAGAAAGGGGGAAGAAGAGTTGATCATGCTCGATATAGAAGCCAGGAACTGCAGAAATAGGTGAGGAAAGCAGGAGGACACAGACAATTCTGTGACCAGTGGGGTTAAGTATTCCTACATAAAAGAGTATTAGACTGCTGGTAGGGTCAAACAACAGAATTGTCAGCAGTAATTCAGTTCCGTTCAATAAGTGCTTCTGTTCTGTATTTAGGTAAAAGCGAAATAACGGTCCTATCACTAGATGAGAATGAAAAGCTTCCCACTGACAGTAAGTCAGGAAGATGTAAAAAATGTAAAAACAGCTACTGAAATAAACACTTAATAAATCAACAAATTAGGATAATTTTCATTCAATAATTTAAGAGAAGGCTGAAGAGCTCTCTGAAGTTTTAATGCTGCAAGCCTTTGAGCATGCGAATGCTCCAGTGGGTTAGAAAAAAGCTAGCACTGTGATAATACTGAAAAAGGGTAAACAAAGACTCAAAGAAGTAGGGAAAGAATTAATGCCACTCAAAATGGGATTATAGGAAAAATTAGATTCAAAAGTAACTTTTTTTTAAATCAATGATGACACCATTGTTGATATAATATACTTGAGAGTTCTGCACAGCAAGTGACTTCCTAGGATCCAGTAAAACATTTTGATTAAGAAAAATGAAGTACAAAACATACACGGAATACAGGGATTAAAAGACGCATGAAATTTAAATGCTGATTGAGAACTATCATTTCTGTGTGATAAATAACGAGGATGTCACTGACAATGTGTATTTTTTCCCCCTTTCGTCCTTAAAAATTAATACCTTTTGAAAAAATGTGTCTTCTACAAGCAGTGAAAGACAACCCATCTACAGCCCAGCCTTATCTTCAAGAGGGCAATCACAACTAGGATCCTGGTGAGCATTCCCGGCATTATGGAAAGACTGCCGTTGTCCTTGGTAGGAACTTCAGATACTTTTTATGAGCCAGATGCACTGACCAGTTAGCTTGAGAGATCAGAACCAAAGTGTATAATCCTGCCAGGAGGTTCAAAAGGCAAGAAAACTGCACAGAACCTGAAACAATGGACCTAAAGAGCTGAGACTGCAAAAAGAGAGAAGATGAGTTGCCAGCCTTCTTTTTAAGTTGAAGCAGTACTGGAAATAAAATCCCTTGCTTCTATCACTTCATGGATACTTGCCATACTTCCCCACAGGTGTAAGAGAGTTTTGCTTTTGCTTCAGGAGTATCTTGTAAAAAGGCTATTTGAAAAATGAAAAAGGAATGAGTACCTAAAACTGGGTAATATATTCTTTTGTGAACATCCTGAGGATATCTGAGCCTAAGATAACTCAGGCTAACCTCCTTAACCTTGAGAATCTAAGACGCATCACCAGACACTCAGCATACATGACAGAATATTCACTTAAGAGTAACATACATACAACAAAGTTTCACCTCATGACCATGGGCTGTAGGAAAATGAATTAGACTCTAAGCTGTTTTGGAACATAGATCAGAAAAGCACATGAAGTACAGACACAGAGGAAGGATGCGACAATTCAATCTTTTCAAGTATTCGAAGAAAAAATGCAATTCTCTTCCACAGCGGTAGATACTGCATTTAAAAAAATAATCAGACTAAAGTTATGCAAACTTTCTTACACTTAAAGTGAGATAATTTACCATATGCTGTTATAAGCAAGATTGTGAAACACATAGAAGCATGATCGTCTAATTCTTCCACAATTTATTAATTTCCCTTGAAAATGATAAGAAAATAAGGAATGTAATTTAAGCATGCTGAAAGCAAACTATTTACACAAGATTGGTACATAAATAGCTCTAATTCCTGCTCTAACTTAAATTTGTCAGAGTTTCCAATTTAATTTTTCATATCAAAAATAAAACAGTGGGGGAATTGTTTTTAACTCTTGATTTTACAACATGCAAACTAAACTCCTCAAATGTAAATGGGATAGCCCAAAACAGATGTTGTCTGATGAAAATATTTACTTAACATCATTGCTTCAGTTTACTTCATGGGTTTGATAAGACTTTTTTTAATAATCAGATTCAATTTCATAGCAACACCATGCCCTTCTCTCAAAAGCTTGGTATAAAGAATACCTTAGAAGGAAAAACTGCATAACTGAAAGTAAAATTAATAAGGTTAAAAACTGGAATTTAGAAAGAAAGAGAAAAAACTAAGTTGTGTAATACTGAAAACCAGCCAAAACTTTTTATAAAGTTCTAGATGCCAGAAGAAAGCTATGCTTTAAGTAGCATTCTGCAATACTTCACCAGAAGCATTGAAACAACCATCCCCACAAGTAAAACTGTAAATACTCCATTTTTAATTTTGTTTGTTTGGTGGTTTAGACTGTTTTACCTAACAGATGTTAGACCAAAGCCTCACAAGATACCAGCAGATGAAAGATAAGTTGTCACTTGGGCAACTATTTACATTGAAAATTGCCAGCCAATTTTTTGGCCAAATTTAGAATAGCTAAATTACGTCAGCATGATAAAGACTTCAGGTTCTGGCAGGAATGGAATGAAGTCCTCACCACAAATAGCTAACCACTCCCACTCTCTATCAACTGGTACAAGTTGATCAACAGGCATGACTGTAAGCTTCAATGGCAGCAGGCAGATGAGTCCGTTAAGTAGCTGTGTATACTCCTGCAGAGGAGGAGCTGGGAAGAAAGATGTAGAAATGAAGACCTCAGTTTTGCAGTGGCACTTTGAGTCAACTCTTGAAAGAAATCCCTTTGACTTTATTCCAACTGTAGACCAAGCTGCAAAACTGTAGAGTTTTTTATTTTTAAATAAATGAATCTTGCAGATGAGTGTGTCTGGGTTGATAAGCAGCAAAGTCCCTTCTCAAGCCAATGCTACTTTCTTTCAGGTCACTTGCTAGTTTCTTCAGATGCTACTGGAATAGTCAAAAGTAGTATAAAAAAAAATGCATCCAGCATCTTATAAAAAGCTAAGCAACTTAGATAAGACCTGGTAAAATTGCCATTTTTCAGGAAATAACCAATCCAAAACTGTGATTCAGTACATTAATAAATTAGCTGAGACTATTACAATTAGATTTTGATTAACACTGTTAAGTCTCCTTTGTCTGGACAATAGCTTTAAGGGAAAAAAAAAAATCCAGTAACTACAAAATTATTTCAAATTGACAAAACTTACAGGATCAGAAACATGAAAACCAAGTTGGTACATTTCAGTACCCTGTATTTTTCCAAAGGGAATGCAACTTTATATGAAATGATTGAAGAAGAAATCTATAAACACGCTAATAAAAATAAATACCTTTCTTGAACAGGTAAATTGCTAAAGAGTAATGTGAACTATGCATGTAATGGCTCTTTTTGTTACACACAATGCAGTATTTTATTACAAACTGCCAACAGACTGCTAGAGAGCTTTCTCAGGTTTAACTTCCTCTCACGACCAGAAGACTGAAGCCAAAACCCAAGTGAGAAAGATATCTCTTTGCCAGTGTTTAACACATAGATACTACTTGATATAGCTTTTTGTTTTGAAAAGCAACGCTGAAGAAAGTTTCAGCTATGACTAACCAATACCCTTCCCTTCTCCAATGCAAGGCAACATGAAGCACAATGAGGAGGAATATAAGCTCTAATAAACATTCTAACATAAAACAAGCTCAGCCAAGACTTTTCAGAACAAATTCAATGCAATGGAAGTCTCTGCGTATGTACGCCTGGTAAAGCGGACATTTTGGTAGAAGCATAATTACCGGACATTTTTCAAAGAAAACTGTACATTTACTGGACAAAGCTATTAGCTTTGTATTAGGGTTGCGATGACTTTCCATTATGTAAACAAAATGTAGGACCTAGGTAAAGACATTTTTTTCCTCTCACACACTCATGAGAACAGTAAAGATGTCCTCTGCTGCTCACCTGGGAAGTGAGGCTTGGAAGAACACCTCTCACACAATGGGCCGTAGCTACCAAAACCTAAAACCTAATCCACGGTTTTCACAGCTACACCGCTAACAGAGCAATCTATGTTATCTGGACTTCAGATAATTACCAACCATCTCTGACCCAAGGCTAGGAATATGTTCTTTTTATTTTTGCCTCAGGTAGAAAAGTTTTGCTAAATGAAAACAGAAAATACAGCCCAACAGTATTTGTTATGGAAGGAAGGGCATTATCTGGGCTGAGGGGAGAAAATACAGGGAAACCCTTCTTATCTTGCTTCAAAGCTTGTTGGTAGTTTGCAGAAAAGAGGAATCAAGTAGCCTCTCACCCTTTAGCTTTAACTTTTCTCATTCTACTGTCCCTTCCACATACCTTCTTCTTTCACTTTAAAACTAAACTGTTTTTCCTCATTTGCAGATCAGAAGAGCAATATATTTTTGACTAAAAAAAAAATTTTTGTAATTTCATTATTTGCTTTTAATTGCATATTTATTCTTCAACCTGAAGAAAGGGTGCCATACCATATTGTAAGGGGTTATAAATAAGAAGGGCAGGAACATCACTGAAAAAGATTCTCTCAAACAACTTCAATATAGACAAAATACCAGATGCATATGGAAAAGACACTGAAGGTCAATCAAGATAATTCAGTCTGATTCTGTTAGAAGCAGTTTCACATTGATTGTTACTTTGGAAAAGTGAGTTTCTTGTAACATAAAGGAGGGACCAATTAAATTCTCCCCAAATTTAGGGGATGGCAGTTTTAATACCTTCCAGTCCCTTTACTGTTCCTAGACAAGTAGGAAAAATGTCACTATAAATCTCCACCCTATCTTTAATATAACCAGGTGTTTATAGCTATTCACTTCAGGCAATAGTTTCTGCTATTCATCTACTGCTTCTGCCTATTTAATCGTATTTCATATATCCCATTTACACTTTTCCCTTCCCAATTGAAATTCCTCACAGGAAAATACAGTTAAGGAATGCTAGATGGAATGAACTCCCTTGCATTTTATTATGAACCACCATTAAAACACTCTCAAGGACCGTCAACAGACAAACTAATACACACAGCAGGCTCAACTTCTTTTTCATGTCTCTCTTCTTTTGGTTCTTCTCTCCTTTTCCTTTCTATCTTTCTTCTCAAGTTTCTGCTATGTTACTCCACAAGCAATAACATTAGCTACATGATCCTATACCAAATATAAATCTCAGAAATAAAGAAGTTCTCATCCTCCTTCTATTTCATATTAGTCACAGTGCCCTTTTTCCAAGAGTTAGATTCTGACATCCGAGTTTAGCTGTATTATCATGCACAATACATGCTTTTTATTACTGATGTCTGTTCCCCACATCCTCATAAGTAACAAGGTGTGATGGAGACAAACCAAGACTTTCTGTGGTCACTGGAAACAGAAAATTTAAGAATCAAGATTACCCAGCAGAACAAATGCTGTGAGCAGCACACTCATCTGTTTGGTGCTGTTGCATACAAGCCAATGAAGAGCAGGCTTATCTAGGTCTGGGTAACTTTGCCTTGAGAAGTCCATAATATAAGTCCATGATAAGTCACTTCCAAAACAAAATGAACTAAAAAGACATCCCTGCTTATTATTTTAGATTCCAAAGGGAAAGCACACTTCCTGACATAGAATATACCAATATCAATAACTATATAAGTATTATAATCAGTAGGCTTTTGAAACAAACCCAGTTCAGCAGCTCCTCCAGGCATTTTTCACTTAACATTGCATTCTTCTCACATGCTTAAATAGGCATACAATACAAAACATTTATGTTTGACTTAAACATTTATGCTTTGGTATATTAATGAACCAGAGCCTTGGATCACATGATTATAGTAAAACAGCGATTCCCAAGCTACTTTGTATAACAGTTCCCTCCCAAATTACCTCTACTGCTCACTCTGCCCCTCATAACTAGCCTGGGCACAAGCCCACAATGATGAGATTAAATGGCTTCTGGTACAGCAAAATGTCTTGAACCTGAATCATCTCTTATTCTTTCTTTTAGGTAGCTACGCCCTGAAATTTGGAATGCACTGTATCCGATTTACCAAAAATAAACAGGCATGTTTATTTTTTCTCACATTAAGAAACACCTATTTTAAGAAAATAGCCTTTCTTCTCTGCTTACAGAGGTAAAACAAACTGTGAAGTTTATCATTAACAACCATACATTCTGAAACATAATGCAAATAAGTAGTACCGGAAATCTACATATGTTCTTAAGCACAGCCTCCATTTTGATATTTACATGCTTGTTTCACTTCTGCTTACATGAGTTTTGCACATCGTAGTTACACTGATATAAAATCAGTAGGAAATGAATTTAACAAAACAGCGAATGAATAACAGCACCTCAGGGGGTCTGAAAATTTTCAGGGGAAAAAAAATTGTATCAACAGAAATATTTGGATTTTCCATGAAAACTTCACCTATTCAGGACTGGGAAGAATGGGGTATGCTAATGATACTGCTGCCTTAGAAGAGTGGTAGCTGATAGTCAGATTTCCCCCTTCTCAATTTAGTATGCACATCTTCTGCGTGGTAAGACTTATAAGCACCAATAAACATTGTATTAGAAGTGCTGTTAACTAATATGACCAGTTGGGAGTTACAAGAGCTTATACTAAAAGAAGTGAGGTGGGACTGTGTTCTACCATTAGAGTGGTTTCTAATGGAACAGTAGTTTCAAATAAAATCTATCATCACTATGTTTAACCTACTGTATTTTGTAGGCTTCTGCAGCAAGACAATAATGTTACAATTATCAACAGTTAAACCAACCACATGCAATAATAAAAAACAATTTTCTGCAAAAAGAGTAAAATAAATACCTGCAGGACTGCCAGCATTTTCTCCTTGATGCAGCTGAATACCAGCAGAATCTATAGAGTTTACTGTAACTGTCTGTAGATTTGGCAACTGAGCAGTGCTTAGACTAACTGGAGTTGACGTCAATGCCCCACCTGCTGCAACTTGACCAAGAGTGAGAGTCTGCACAGGGGTTAGAGTTATTTGTTGACCAGGTGCATTCTGAATTTGCAAGTTCTGCAAGTTTTGAACTCCTTGCACTTGAAATGTCTGCCAGGTTATCTGCCCAGAAGGGGTCACTGTTTGTGCCTGAATTAAAAAAGTTCCAGGATTCAGCTGCAGTTGAAGATTTTGAAGAGCCTGCTGAGATATACTTTGACTTGCTTGCACACCGTGGATTGTCTGTTGCGCAATACCTTGTACAATCTGGGCTTGACTGGTTGGCTGCTGAGACTCTTGAAGCTGTATGTGTTGTACAATTGGCTGTGCTGTGGAGACCTGAATATTCTGAGCCTGTGTGTCATCAGAGACTGATGTCTGGATGTAATTTCCCTGAAGATCAGAACTATGAACTTGACCACTAGTTGTGGTCAAGTTGTTTGCATTTTGTTCCAATATACTTGAACTGTCTATGGTAACGGGCAATTGTGATGAAGAGGATGTTGGCACAAATAAGTCATTATCAGTGGCGGTTTCTGTAATTTCAGGAGAAACTTGCTCACCAGTCCTTTCAGAAGTATCTGAACTATCCATGGCCTGTCCAGTATTTATCAAGTGCCCATCTGCATTAATGCCTGCTGTCATGGTTTGAGAACCACTGCCAAGTCCCAGAGAATCTAGATCAACACTATTGATGGGTACAAAAGTAATATTTCCTGGCAGTCCAAGAGGGACGTTAGCAACTACTTGTGCTTGGCCAGGGAAAGACGAACCACCAATTGCAACTCCCTGAACCTGGACTTGACCAGACTGCGATAAGATATTCTGAATATTAGCTGAAGGGGTTCCAGAGGCAATGATGGTTTGATTAGAGCCAGGAATGATCTGAATTTGACCAGTTTCTTGATTTATACTGCTATTATCAGAAGAGGCTGCAAAGCCAAGTTGAACCTGCTGACCATCCGCTGTCTGGATCTGGGGTATTACTTGGTATTGTACGTTAGACACTGTACCATTCGACGAATCTGATCCTGGTGCAACAGAAAAGATTTGTTGATTTTGCAAACTCTGAATAGGAAGGACATACTGCCCACTTGAAGTTACTGTGGCAGCACCTGGAATCTGTACTATATTACCAGCTTCATCCTTTATAGTGGCAGGAGCTGCGGACAAGACCTCCCATCTATTTGGAGTTCCTGTTAATTGCACAGAAGCCAAATCCCCTGTCTGAATAAAAAGAAAAAAGAAAAGACAAAATTAAAACAAGAGACGTACAGACTATATGCTAGAACAGTCATGCAATTCAACACTATAGATTGATACACTACTGGAAAACATGCAGTGCAGCCCATATGAACAACAGCAACTGGATTAGAACTATGAAATACAGATTTTGTAAGTGAGGTAATGCCTAAGTCAGGGTAACCAACCTGTGGGTTGTGAGCTGCATGTTGCTCGCGAGCAGGTCAAATGCAGCTCCTGTGCCATGGCTACGTCAGGTGACCAGCAGCAGGGTTATTCTGGTGTGGGGGCTGCTGGGAAATCCAAATCCCTGGCTGTGGGAAGAAGGGAGCTGGCAGGGGCTGCTGGAGCTGTCATCACCAGGTTACCCTGGGACTCAGCTACGCTCTTTACCTAGCCCGGCACCTATCACACAGAAGTGGAGGAATCGCCATGAAGCCAGTGTCGCCTGTATCTCCTGGAGCTCCACTGCCTTCTGACTCTGTGTTATATATGGTATAGATGTGCATGTTGTGACTCTCAGCAGTACGGAGAGTGTTAAGAAGTGACTTAGTCACATGGTTGGAAAGACTGGATAGCCTCAGTTTAAGTTACACATAATACAAAGTCCTAGTATTTATAAGCGTGTATGAGTTACTGCTTCACTAGGGAAGAAGGCCTCTAAACTAAGGACTTTTACACTGAAATCACAGTTGGATTAGTCATATGTATCGGGGGGGGGGGGGGGGGGGGGGGGGGGGGGGGGGGGGGGGGGGGGGGGCGGGAATCTATCTTCGTTAAGTTGGAACAATAGAAAAGGTCAACGTTTCAGAACAGACCCCCAGATGGTTAAAGATTAAAGAACCTAAGGACTGATGGAGTATGCTTGTGTTTCTTATTCAGTAAAGAAAAGGTAAATTGCACTTACCTTTCTTTACCAAAGCAAGCTTTTTCAGAATAGAGTATTAAGAATTAGATTTAACATCCTCCAATGCTTAGCACAGATTTGTGTAGTCAACCAACTTGGTACTGTAAATAACCATCAATCTAAAAAAGATGTAGTGAAGTTTCTCCTTATCTGTTTTACAGCACTACAGTAAACCAATGGAATAACTTAATATTTAGCAACAAGTAAGTAACTTGTCTTACAACTCAGTCAGCTCTGTGAAAAAAATTTTGTCTCTTTGGCAGAGCCCACAGGACATAGAAAGAAAAGCTCTAGTTTGTCCTTCTGCACTGATCCTGTGATCGCTCCCGGTAGGGAAGTTACCGGAGCATATCGCAGCTTCCTTCTGATGCTGCACTCTGACTTCCTTTAGAATAAAACCTGGATATGCAAAATACAGGACACAGCTTATTCTTCTCTAACATGGCATTGAGACTTAGCCAGCCTGAATGAATCCTGTGGCATGCATCCGAGTGAGTTTAGTCCACAGCGTAGGCTAGGACTTTGCTAGTTTCACTTTCTTACCCTATTCTGAGCTGCGACACTAAAATGTTTCCATGTACAAGAAAAATAATCTATTTAAGTCTGAGTACTTATTAAAAAAATAGTTTTACTGTGCTTGGCAAGCTTCATTTTCAATAAGGAAACACACATCTTGGTTCTAAATTCCTCTCAAGAGCTGTACAAATAATAATTGCAAATAAAAAAAGAATGCTAGCCTTCTTTTGCCCTCAAAGATATATATAATCTTTCAGGTAGTTTATTAGTAAATAGATACAGCATCACCAGAACAAAAATAATTTTATGGCCTTAATGCTTCAAGGATCAGAAAGAGAAAAAGGAGTAATGGTAATTCCATTTTATTATTTTCTTTTCCTCTTATACTGATTAGCCTTTCATTTAAAGAATATATTTAAATCCTTTAGTCTTTCAAGCTTATAATTTATGAGATTAGAAAAAAATTATGCAATATTCCATATCACACCATCTTATCTAGAAAAAGGCAAAAAATTCCATTTTCCTCTGCTACCACATTAGCTTTATATTCTTGTGTTTAATATTGTTTACACATAGGTACCGGTTGCTGAAATGCTGCTAAGAAAGTTCATAACTACTCAATTCACTAGTATATAAATACTTATTAACTGAAGGTTTTATAAAGTATCAGAAGACCCATAAAAGCCATAGGTAAACATCGGTCAGAAAATAACAAAACAAAAATATGATTGTTACATGTTTAATGTGTGCCATTATAAAACAAATGCATAACATAATGTGCTGATAGTATCTGTTAGAACAAGAGAGAAAGAAAAAGTAATGGGAACCATTACAAGTCTGATACAATTTCTCACTGATTTAAGACTATGTACAAGCAAATGTTGAATGTTTAGGCTATAACTGCACTGACCTAATATGCAATAGTACGTCTATGTCTACTCATACGCGACACATATGAGTATCCTCCACAGAAATAGTTCAAAGGGAACCTGTCTCCATGATATGGAAATGACCTACGTTATTCTTCTCCTCCCCAAACATATGTTGATTTCCGTATCGCCATTCAACGGCCTTTGCCCTTTTCATGTTGGGCATGCATCTCTCCTCACCTTTTAATGATCTAGTGAAATCTTCCCTCAAATCCTGCTCTGTAAGGGTGTTAGCTCAGTAGAGCCACTCTTAGTAGATGCACTTGTCAGTCCATGGAGAATTTCAGGGTAGCCATGCACGTGGATATGAAGCTATTGCTACACATAGTACATGAAATGCCTGTTATTCACATGTTGCTCTTACAGCTGGCTATATCAGACACTACCAGATGAATCATGAGGAGGGAGGGGCAAAAAGAGGTGAGGCTTTCAAGAGGCTATCTGGCAGCTATCAAAATTACTAGTATTAAAGCATGAAAAAAACCTGTATGGTAAAGAGTATTTGAGGATGATCTCTAACCTCAATTGGTCATCAACCTGTCATAACAAGCTTGACTGTTATACCCTTTCTCAAAGTCTGCTGAGCTAGCAGGACATTTCTTGGACTCCTTTTCCTACTAAAAAGAGTAGTAACTTTTCACTGCATCCTCAAGCAATTAAGCATTTTTGTAGTAACTCAAAGTTCTACCACTGATGTATGAGGAGCAACATCGACAGCCCACTCGCTTACTGATCTTTACAGCGCAGTCCTAACAGACCAGAGTTTGTTTGCTGTCTCTCAGCCATCCGTGAAAAATACTTAGAGGGTAGAGATAAAGCAACAGTTCTTTTCCTTATCAGCTGATACTCAGACAGCAGTTATTTGGAAGCTGCTCCTTTAAGAGAAGGCTGGATGGTTGCAATCCAAAGGCTCTGTGTCAAGAGGAAGGGACAAAGATCTGAGGAAAGTTCAGCATTAGCACTACTCAGCCAAAGAGGAGAGAACAGGAAGCAACGGGGAGTTCACTGGAAGCAGTATCAGGAAACAAGAGAAAGAGACAGGAACAGAGCAAAGAGAGTAGCTGGCACAAGGCACGGGAAGAATTAAAATCAAATGATACGTCCACCTGAAGAAAGGTCAAGTACCACCAAAGAGTGGAAGCAACAACCGCTGTTCAGCCTGTCTTTTGATTCTTTGACAAGCCTTGTATAATTGTAAAATAAAGAGATCTCTGTGAGCCGAAATTCTCATCCCTGAAGAATGAGGGGTCATGATAAATAAAAATCTAATAATTGTCCTGTTCAATTTGTTTAGAGAAAATTAAAGCAACATTAAGTCAAATGTGGAAGGAGATAAGAGAAACACATACAGAAGATAAACTACCTTTAAAAAGTGATCTAAACCATGTTGAGGGATGGGACTTGGGTTGAAAAAAATAAAACATCCTTCACCAAAGTAAAATCGGAAAGGGGAGAAACATCCCTGTAAGAACTGATATATGTTGTAGACACCTGCATTTCAACATGTCAAATGTGATCAACTGGACACATACCATTAGCCATCAGTATTTTATTGCTAAAGAACTACCAAACGTTTATCTGTGCCGGTCTATTGTGGACTGCTTTTTGCTGCACTTTTCAGGAAGTCACTTTTGCCCCATTTAGTCCTGGAGCAAAAGCATCAGCAAAACGAGCAGAGGTGGACAGATAATGAGTCACGAGCTCCTAAACATTTAAAAATCACATACCTAATGAAGAAGATTGGCCACTGCCTCATCCAAATTGTTGTTTTATGAAAGAGTTAGGGCTCTAATGCATGAGTTTAATACCATGTGTTTACCAAGCTACAGTAAACTATCTGTGCATTCTTAGGTCATTACAAATATAAGATAAAATGCACTTGCTTCAACTCTTTCATTAAGGTATGAGCTAATACATTCTATCGTGTATTTGCCATAAGTTAAAAACACGTTCAACATCAGTCACTGTGGTTCAGCTGACACAAAGCTGCTTGTTAAGGCAAATTAATTCTGTTGCATGTTTCAGCCCTCTGCCAATGAAGCCACTCAATTCAGAGACATACATTTGCCCAAAATTTGTCAAAAGTTTAGAGAATCGAAGAATGTTTCAGGGAAAAAGTATTATGTGCGGTAGCTTAAAATGTTATTTTAAAAGACAATTCCAGTCTGGTGAAATATATCTAACATTTAATTGTGTCTCATTTAAGGAACATCTATATCTTTTTGCTTGAGATGGACAACTGGACCCAAATAGCTTGGTTTTAATCAGCAGAAGTTCAGAACCTGTCTAAATTAGGACAATACAACATCCCTGACATAAGTAGAAACAAGAAAGCTGCAGTATTCAGGAATGAGACATGGCAACAAGGAGGCATTTTTAACTAGATTGTATGTAACTTCATTTGTTTATTAATTATTAATCTATATATGTGTATTAATCTCTATATTAAACTGCATGCCAAACTAGAATTTTGCATAGAAGTTTGTGTGAAATGGTTCATTTTCCTCATGCCTTCAACTCAGGTGCTGAAGGCTCTACCAAATCATCAAGAAGGGCAAGAAAGAGGGCCTGGGGCCAATCAGCCTCAACTTGATCTTTGGGAAGGCAATGGAGCAAATAACCTTGAAAATAACCTGGGGGGGGGAAATAAGGTGATCAGAAGTAGTCAGCCTAGACTTAGGAAGGGGAAATGATGCTTAACTAACCTGACAACCTTCTATGATGAGATGACTGGCTTGGTAGATGGGGTTAGGCAGGGGATATTACTTATCGCTACTTTAGTCAGTCTTTTGACTCTGTCCCCCATAACATAAGAAAAAACTTTTTTTTTTTTTTTTAACCATAAGGGTGATCAAACAGTGGAACAGGCTGTCCAGAGAGGTTGTGGAGTCTTCATCCTTGGAGATATTCAAAACCCACTGGTCACAGTCCTGAGCAACCTGCTCTCATTGACCATGCTTCGAGCAAGGGGGTTGGACCAGACAATCTCCAGAGATCCTTACCAGCCTCAACTGTTCGATGAAATCTTACACTTCTTACTAATGTTTAAATATCAGAGACAGAACTTTTTGTTTTATGCTGTCTTCAAATATGGAAATGTTTTAAAACATATATTTTCTTACTTTCTCTAAAACTGTAAAGAGAAATAAAACAAAATTTTTTAAGAACATCCTTAAAGCACCTGTAAAAGAACTTCTACTCTTGGTTCTGATCCGGCACTAGGAAGACATAATTGGAATGTGAAAATCAAAGAACATTTTAAAAGGTGAGCTTCTGGCTTGCAGCAGGGGAAACACTGTTAGGCACTATGTTCTACCTGAAACTTCTCTGTTTTGCAAAGGTATAAAACAGAGAGAAGCAAGACAATCCCAGGCAGACTCTTCTATGGTGGCTGAACACATTCTGGTGCATCTCTTCACGCCAAAAAACTTAGCATCAGGAAGCTATATTATCACCCATAAAGAAGAAAATGGATGTCAGAATAACTTTGAGCTTCCTCAAAACCATCACATAGGCCAGACAACTGAGAAGTATGGATAACTCTGACACATGGCATTCATCCATATTTTTGCCTAGTGGAAAACATGAAATATAAAATGCCTTCGTATTTCTCTATCCTATCAGCACTATTACTATTTCCACCTAAACTTAGGTTAAGCTAGTTGCATCTCAGATGGTTAATGTTCTGAGGCATAAACAAACTGGAATTCCAGATTTTCATGAAGTTCTGCGAAGCACTGACACTCAATTCTAAAGCTCAAGATACGCCAAAGCAGTCTTATAACACTCCAACCTTTATTTGTAAGACACACACAAATGCTTTGTCTACAGCAAAGAAACAATACTCATCTTCCCCACATTGCTAATTATTAACCTCTCCGAATGTTTTCCACATATTGTTGGTAAGCAACAACACAAATAAATCACTCCCCCCGCTTTTTTTCTTTTTTTAAAGGCTAAAGAATCAGGGCAGCCTGCAGCGCACTAGGTGCAACTACATACCACAATTGGGGCAGTCATCTCTGACAGCTCCCATTCTTTGGCGGCTGTCAGAGCCAACGGTTTTCTCAGCCAGCCTGCCATTTTTCTCAATTCACCTGCCTTCCAGTCCTCCCACCCCGCACTCCCATCAATCTTGCACTGTATCCTCACCTATCCCAGTCATGCCCAGCACAACCATAAGAATGGCCCTTGGGAGCATGATAGTTCCAGAGAGCGTCTTTAGCTTTGTGTTGCAATAAAGTAAGAGAACATAAACAACTGGTTATCATCTCAACTTTGTAGCTTCTTAAACAATCATCTGATCATGTGACAACCATACAACTGACCATCAAGACTATGTTGGACCTAAATTTTAGAATCTGTTTCCTCTTTTGTTTTCTCCCCTATGCACGACTCTGCCACCTTCTGCTTTGCTTCTCCTTTTCACCTAATGCTAAAATCTTTGCAGATGTTTAAACTGGAATGAAACTAGAGTATTTGTAACCAAATGAAAAAGAATCCCAGATATGAAAGTTTAAAGTAGAATTATTAGTCAATGATAAACAGTGAAAAAGCAAGACCCAAACTAAAACTTCTCAGACTTTAAATTCCCAAGAGAGGGAAAGACATCCAGAGAGGTCAAAACATATGAGCTGTCATCCTAGGTCAGGCAGTAGCACATACCATCCCAGCAAGGCTTTCACACATACCAGCAGGCAGCAATATTTGAGGGGAAGTTTCCGTGGCAAGCATTTGAACCAACCATGGATGCAGCAGCATGGCAACCAAGGAAAAGATTCTCAGGTAAGCAAGCCACAAACTCAAGGCCATCTACATTAAAACCAAACACCAGCAGGCAAAACACAAAGCACTGGTGTCGGATGATCGTAGGCAGAATAAATCACAGTGTCAAAGCCTAAGCTGAAAGACTGCAATCTCCATCAACACACAAAGACGAGATCAGCAGTAATGCCTGCTAGTATTTTGTCATCCAAAAGCAAATATAGCTCTAACCAGAATCCTGGGCCGAGCTGAAAACCTTGTGGACTAGGGACAGCCTGCCCAGTTCATTGACAGGATGGAAGGGAGAACAGGGTTGAGTTTAGTTCTGTCAACTGTCTTCTTCACTTGCTTTCCACATCAAGCAGTTGCCACTTTCATTAGTCTTTTTATTTCCACGCTAATCCTTTCAGTGGCATAAAAGTGGCGTCCACTCAAACACCAGGCTTGGATTCAGATACCAACATAGAATCATAGAATACTTTCAGCTGGAAAGGACCTCTGAAGGTCATCTGGTCCAACCCCTGGGCTTAAAACAGGGCCAACTAGATCGCAGCAAACACAATCACATTTGCTCCAGCTCTTCCCCAAATCCCAGACATGCAATATTCCCTGCATTCCTATGGGAGTTTTGTTGTTGCTGTTCCTTTTAAATCATACTGCTGGTCTCTTGGGGAGCAGCTGCAGCATGCCATTTCAGCCAGGAAAGCAGTGTGCAATAACTGGCTAGCCTAGTATACTGGCTCCAGCCCTGCCAGTTCCTACCAAGTGAATGTCAGTAAAGCATTAACAAAATAACCCCCAAAACACAGCACTGCTATCCTTATACATGCAAGCTCTTCAAATGCTTCTAAAAGGAAATGCCTATTTTAACTTCTACTATCCATTTGTATGGCTTGAGAGTTCTACCAGACACTCAGCAGTCAGAACTGCAGTCCAAGTATAGAAGATACTGGGAAAGGGCTGCCTCCCCATCGCTACATTGCGCACCATCACCCATATACAGACATCAAACTGATTCATCTATACTCCTGGGAAAGGGATGAGCATCACAAACCCCAGGAAGACAATATGTCTGTGTCCATGCATATAGACTTCATTTTCCATATAAGTTACGAGGTACCTACAATTTAACCCTTTTTAGCTCCTCCCTCCTTCTTCCACCCCCCAATAAGATACACTCAGGGGACCAGACAAAGAGTCTTTATTGCACTAAATCCCTTTTGGCATTCTGTTTTTCACAAGGAATATATTTCAGGGACTTTAGTCCCTCCCCTCCCTTTATTAAGGTCATCTTAATTAACTCCAGTGTCTAGTTCAGCTACTGTAGGTATCTCCTCCAATTTATATTTAGTTTCCACCCAAAATATTCTGAATCATTCAAGAGCTATGTTGTAGGAGTGTAAAAATTACCAGAATGCTATAACCTAACCCACAGCAGATATGTAGGAGGGGCCTATCTGCATGTATGAAAAGTAGTGAGTTTATATTCATATTTAGTTTTAACTAAGATTTTGGCTTCTCTTGAATTGCTTCCGCCTTGCCCTGAAAAGCCCCTTATACATAAACATACCAACAGATGAATTTAACAGGAATAAAGAAGTACTATTTCAAAACCGCTTTGCCCATTTTGAACTATCAGGAACCATTTGTCCTGTACTAGCACTCTAGTACCCCATCAGACCTAGCATTGCTCATGCTAAGCAATCAACCCATCCTCAAGATGCACAATTCCAGCTTTAAAATGAGAACAACCTTAAAGTGGATATAGGAAAACAAGCTATCATTTAAGCATCATTCATTTCTCAATACATATGTTTATGCAAGAGACAGATCCAACATTTCACTTCTCAGCACCGAATGCATCTGGCATTATGAAACAAATCTTAGAGGTATCAGGCACTTAACATCTAGAAAGATTTTTAAAAACGTACTACTTAAGAAAATAAACAGGTTCAGCAGAAAGGACACTTGAAAGGGGGTCAGAATCTTAATATAATTTCGAGCTCTGTCATTAGTCTACAACCTGCTGCGTGACCTCAGACAACTATTTTGCTTCAGCCTCCCTTTACGTAAAGTAAGCTGAAATGTACAGATGAAAAGTATTTTAAAGTTTAGCACTCGAGTATTTAGTAAACTTAACATTATCATTAACATTTTGACATTTGTTAAAAGCTTGCCAAAGCCACTCGTCCACCAGTACAGTGCTTTGCAGTTTTTCTTCCTATTTGCAGGATCCTAAAAACATACAAGGCTGTTGTACAGCAAGTTTAAAAAACAAGACTTGCTTTAAGAGAAAAAAAAGAAAAAGAGCCTTTTTTTGCTTGTTTTAAAACTTTTTTGGTTAAAAAAAAAAATTAGAGGTAATATATGTGATTTCCCAAGGACTAAGGCCAAAAAAGACTTCATCACGTCATTTTAAAAGATATTTTGGAACTCCCTTTTAATATACTGATATATTTAGTTACCAGTTATTTAGCAATGCACCATCTCTTTCAACTTTATGAGCATATGTCAACAAGAGAGTTTAGCTAGACCAATTAAGGAACATGCGAGTCTCCATTAGGCTTTTGTTATGGAGATTGTTAAACTAGATTCAACAAAAATACATTTCTAGTCTGCAAGATCCATCTCATCACACAAGGTCCCAAGGTCATCAAGGCTCCTTTCAGAGCTGACAGCGCATGAGAGATAAGGACAGAAATTCGGTTTGCAATACGAGGGACTGCATGATAACTGCACCTAGAAAAAACAGCGTCGATACAGGAAGCAGCTTTCCACCACCGCGTTCGCTTCTAAACAGCCATTTTACTTCTAACTACATCCTTCCCTACAGCCAGCCTTCATTTTGTGTTCCTGCCTGGGTGCGCGGTTCCAGGCTGACAGCTAAGGAGAGGATACCGGGGGTGCGCTCAGGTGGAGGTGAGATGCCTCCCAGCCTCGCCGGGTGCCGAGCGAGCCGCTCCGGTGCCAGGGCCGGGGGAGGGAGGTTTCCCGCCTCCCCCCGTTTTTGAAAGTAAATGAAGGCGCCGCTCCCAATGGCGGGGGAGGGGGGAGCTAGGCTCCCTCCTCCTCCCGGGAGCCCGGCTCCTCCTGGAGAGGCAGGGGAGCCCGGGGACCCCTCTCCTGGCAGGTCGGCCCTGCTATCGTCCCTCCCCCCGGGCGGGCAGTGCCGTGTGTCCCGTCCCTCCCCCCGGGCGGGCGGGCTGGCTGGCTGTGCTGTCTCTCCCCCCGGCAGGCCGTGCGAGAGCGGCGGGGCGGGCACTCACCGCTCCGGCAGAGTGAGAGGCAGCGGCGGCGGCGGCGGCCTCATCCTCCTCCGGCGACGGCGGGCCGATCTTGCTGCAGGTGGCCGCCAGCAGAGCGAGCGGTGACGGCTGAGCGTCCTACCCACAAGGGGCGGGTTCAGGGAGAGAAAGTGGGTGGCGGTTAGTGCGGGACAGCGACCGGGCTCCTCGCAGACGCGCACACAGGAAGCGGCGGCGGCGGCACCGGCTCCCGCACCCGCTCACAACGTGTCACCCGGGGGAGGGGGGGAAGGGGCCCGGCCGGGCCTGCGCTTACCTGGGGGGCGGCCGCCCCGGCGGAGGCCGAGGCGGCGCCGTTGCCGTGCTGGAGATACTCGCTGTGGCTGCTGCTGTCCACGTCTAAGGCAGCCATTTCCTCTTGTTTCACGGGCTTCTCGGGAGCTGCGGGCACAGCGGGGAGGGGGAGGGGAGAGTCACTGACGGGAGCGATCACCCCCCTCCCTCTCCCTCCCTCCCTCCCCCCCCTAACCCCAGCGCTCCCCCCGCCCTCCCGCACGGAGCCCTCCTCCTCCTCCTCCTCCTCCTCCCCGTGCTGCTGCCCCTGCCCCTCTTCTCCCTCCTCCCCCTGCTCCTCCTGCTGCTGCTCTCAGTGCCGCTCTCGCCTCGCTCGCACACGGACGCTCCGGGGCCGGAGCGGGGAAGCGCAGGGCCGGAGCAGGAGCAGGGAGCCCCGCGGGGCGGCTCGGTCGGTGCGTACGTACCGGTCATGGTGTGAGTGCGAGCGGCCGGCTGGCTGGCTGGCTGGGCGGGAGGCAGGCAGGCAGGCAGGCTGGCTGGCTCGCACACAGGCCCTGCTGGCTGGGGCTAGGCGGCTGCCGCCGGGGACATGCTTATTGTGCTCACGGGCTGAAGCGGCGGCGGCGGCCCGAGCCTACTCCGGGGTTTTTTTTCCTATTTTGATTGACGGTGCGGGAAAGCCGAAAGGTGGGGCTTGCAGCGGGAGAGGGGGCCCGGCCGACACCGCCGCCCGCCCGCCCGCCTGCCAGCCCGGAACTCCCGCCTACGCCCGGGCGCGCGCGCTCATTGGCTGCGCCTCGCCGCCGCCGCCGCTCGCACTGGCCGCCCGGCCTGCCAGTCACCCGCCAGGGGCGGGGGGGGCGCCCCATGCCGAGGCGGCTTCCTGTTTGCCAGGGCTTGTGCGAGGAACAATGAGCGGGACCCGCCGAGAGCCCGCGGCCTGCTCCGGCCCGGGCCCGCGCGGCCCCCGTGCCGCGGGGAGGCGGCCCCGCCGCCGCGCTCTCCCGCCGCCGCGCCGGGGGGGGGACGCGGCCCGCGGGGCCTGGCCGCCCGCCCGCGCCGCAGGGGTCAGCGCAGAGGCACAGCTGCGCGGCGGCGGCGGCGGCGCTCTCCCCCTCCCCGTTCCCCCCCGCCGCGCAGGCGGCGCGGTGCGCGTGTGCCCGGGAGGCGCCGGGCTGGGGCCGCGCTCGTTTGAAATCTCCCCGGCGGGGGTGTCACTCACGGCTGGCGACAGCCGCGGCTCCGGGGCGGCGGCCGAGCTGCGCCCTGCCGGCAGCCAGCGCCCCCGCCGCCGCGCTTTGTCCCTGCCGGCGCTAAGATGTCGGCGCGCCGTCCCCAGGGGAGCCGGCCGCCCGGGCAGGCCCTGCCTGGCGGCGGCCCCGCGCCGCCGCCCGGTGCCGGAGCCCGCAGGGCAGGCCGCCCCCTCCTGCGGGACGGGGGAATCCGGCTCAGCGCCGGCCTCTGGCCGGTGGCATCGCGGCCCCGGCAGCCACACCTCAATGGCCGACCCGGCGGGCCGTTGCATAAGCTTTCTGGCCGTCGCGGGCTCGCACCTGGCTGACCCGGGCGGGCTGAATCTAAAAAGCTCCTTTACCTCTTCTGTAAAATAAAACCCGTCGAGGATAAGGCCGCGAGTAAGATTTTAACGCGTCACATCCTTCCAGCAGGAGTGTCGATGGTAACAACGTGCTCTGCTCTGAGCTAGGGAGCCAAGCCTTAGCGCAAATCGAGCGTTTGTGCCGGCAGATTTTATTTTAGTCATGTTAAGGGGAATTAGTAAGATTTCCCTCAGCGTCAGTTCGCTGCTCTGTCCCTCGTGTTATGCAACACAAAGGAAGCTGGGAGCTCGGATTGCTAAACTAAGGCAGGAAATATGTTTAAAGCATTATATAAGTATATGATGAGATAGAAATGGTTATTAGTGGGGCCTGTTTCTCTGTTACACCATGTAGCTTGTGAAGGGTTTGTGTAAAGGGGAACAACTTTAGCTTGGCCTTTCCTCGCGTCCAAATGCACGTGCAGGGTGATAGGACAGTGCATAGGCTGAGGCAGTGATTTTGACCTTTAGTTTGTGAACTCCCCTGATGAATGAATTTTTCTTAGTTACCTTTCGTGTGGTGTTCCAGGAAGTCTGTGAATGAGGCTGAAAAGCATTGGACTGAAGAACTCAAACCTACTTTCCGGTTACAATATTTAATGTAATTATCACTGAGAATTACCTAGGAGATACAGTGAGCATAGTCTCATATGTCCATAGTTGTGCTGAGTATTTGAAGTCACAGGCTACCCAGATAAACCCATGGAGATGTTAGTAACTAGGAAACCCAGAAATATGGTAAGGATTTTCAACAGCCTCTCTGAGCAGAGAATAAACAGTGCTTTTTAATCAGTCCAGCACTATGACCTTGCAGTAACTGCCCAGGCTTAGCCTAGAAACTATTACAGAACACGAAAAAACACACTGAGAAAATGTGAATTTAATATCAGGAAATTGTGATGGAGGAAGACTGCAGTGTCTTCCCTGTCAGTGGAAGATTGCTCTTACTGTGTGATGTGTAGTCTTATTTTAAGCCCATTTGCTTTTGCCGGTATGTTGAGAGTGCCTTCAGGTGACTTTTAATAGTAAGTTGTAAATTAATCCCAAAGCTGTTTGTCACAATTCATTTTTTCCAGGGTAGTTTAAAAAAAAAAAAAACCCCACTTCTGATTTCAAAATGTCTATATTTGCTTACATGGTCTCTTGTGATTGTTGGCAAGTTAAATAACATAGCCATAAAGGAGAGGAAGCTTTTTTTGCAATTCATGTTTTTTATTTTAATAACAGAACACTCTGAGAAGCAAAAGTTGTAACTAGGAACAGAAGTCACGTTTATTTTGACATAATATAATAATGTCAGAAATAATTTTTAGCCAGTAAAAGCTAAAATGCACAACCTTTAAAAATGAGTCAGTATATACACATAAGCAAATTTTAGGAGAAAATGAAAATGCAAGATTACATGATCCACAATACTACTGTAATATCTAAAAAAAAGTCTTCTACAGCTGGTATAAAATCTGCAATTTGTTCTGCAATATCAGAAGTTGTTAGTGAAATGTATGATAGCGTGTCATCCTGGAGCCAGAACTATTACAAATGACTTTGGACTTCCGATAACCTAGGAAGTGGTTCATTTAAAGATTGATGTGTAAGAGAAATAATTCCTGTTCATATGCTGGGAAGGTGGGAATTATATTAGAAAACTGGCCCTTGCTAATTAGCAGGGTATTGCCAAACATTATCAGTGGCATTTTGCTTTAGGAAGATTATGTTGTCTAGGACTTAAACTAAATATGCAAGTTGGTCTTTCTTCTACAATTGGATGTATGTTGAGAGCTCTGTGACTTCAGTGAGATGTCAATAGAGTAGTTTACCTGTATGGATCTGATTGCAGGCTTGGGATGTAACTGCAGTGCTTTAACATGGAAGGATTGAAATATCAATAATGGGATTGGGTTTATATATTAAAGAGTCTTTCAGTGCAGTAAAACTCGGATGTATATAGGCTTCACAACACTAGTTGAGGACCAACTGTTTCTAGTCAAGTACCTAAAATTAGAGGGACACTGTGAGGGTAATATTAAATGTAGATAAAAAACAAGCAAAACATAATAGAATATTAATAGACTATTAAAAAATAAGATAAATTACAAGAAAGTTGCAAAAAAGGTATGCTGTTATGAAAAAGAGGTGTAAAGGAGAGACTTAGTCAGAAATGTTAAACAGAAACTGATTGGTAATAAAAATAAAGTGGTTACTTACCTTCCCAGTGGAGATGAAGAACACATGAGAAACAAAAAAAATTCAAGGAAAAAAGGAAATGAGAAAAGACATTATTTGTAGCTTTTTGCTTATCAATATGTTAGCATCAAGACGTTCACTAGAAAAATCCTGGATATATTGGGGAGATCACTGTATCCGTACTGGATGGAAGTTCTGTTAGGTGGTGGTCTTCCTGCTGAGTTAGCATTGTGCTGATATCCCCACAGAGGTTGAGCTCCATGCCCAATTAGAGGAGCCATTGTTTCCTCTTTCTTGAGATTACCCACCAGATGTACTGTATCAGTATGTGATCTAAATAAACTAACCATGACCAGTTTATTATTAAAGAGCCTTGCCTCTTTAAGCCCTTGCCTCCTGCTTCTAGGCTGCCTGTGGTAAACTGCAGGTCCTGGGATGAATTCTCAGTCCATTTGCTGAGAATGGTGTGTTGTCATTTGAGCTCCGCAGATACAGAGAAAGCCACACTGGTCTTTACGTAATGAGAATACCTCCACCAGATACCAAAATGCAGCTGTTTCAGAACTGAGATGCAGCCTTTGCGGTAAGTAGCAGTAGAGTTCAGGAGAGGAAGTGATGCCTACCAGCTTCTGATGAAACTTCAGGGAAGGTTTTGAAAGATCGAATAAGATGCAGATTGGAAAGAACGCTAAAACTTAACATCTGCCGGTTGTAAGCTCAATGCTGCATTTGGCCACTGTAATTTATATTTCATTGGTTTAAGTCTTGGAGCTCAGTCTCTGTGAGGGTATCCGTTCAATACAAATCCAGAAGGAAGTGCATCACCTAACACAACTTCCATCCAGTACAGTGCCTGCTATACTAGAAATGTCTTTCCTGTCTGTAAACTCCTTTGAAGCTTATGAGTTATGACATATTATTTCTGTCTTTAGTAGTCCCTTCTATTGGTGACCCTGCATTTATTTAAAGGAACGTATTATTTAAGGGTCGTTGGTATGTGGTCCAGTTCAGTTTTCACATCCGTGTTACTCCGTTCCTTTGTAAAGTGGTGTTTTTGCCATGCTGAAGCCTAGAATGCAACTGGACAAGATGGGCAGGAATGCGTTCTGCTGTGGTGTGTCCTGTACCACTGGGAAAGCTGAGACTCGTGTCGCTTTAGTTTGAAAGGCTGGGTTTAAACTGACATTGAAGAATCAGTAGGGATTTGATTCAACAAGCTACTTTAAAATGCAGCCTTTACTGAGGGGACAACAAGCATAATTATCTGTAAATCTCATGCCTGAAAAAGTAACTAGGACACAAAACCCAACAATTCAGAGGAGGTATCCTTTTGAATTTGAGGTACCTTCTTTTACTTTAGTCATCTGTTTAAAATTTCAGTAGAATCTGGAGGGCCATATGTTTTGGTTTCTAAGTGCTAAACATTTACTTGGTACTACAAAAATCAAGATAATTACAAGGTTCTGAATCAGACCTATTAAACTTACTAGAATTCAACTTCATTCTGAATTTCAGCCTTCCTTTCCAATTTGTTTAAGTCTTAGCAAACAGGAAAAAGAATCTAGCTACTAGTCCTAGGCATCACACTCTTAATTTCTGCATCACGTATGGGCCTATTTGCTTAAGAATATTGGGAGATCTTTACATAGGGCCGCAGGCAGGACTGACAGGAGGTTGACTTGTGAGGTTTCTTGAGTCAGCACGTAGTAGTTGGAGGTAGTTGCATGACTTGAATTCATCCCTTTAGAAATCAACAGAGAAATGAGTCCTTGCCTGGTGTAAAATCAGTGAGGCAGCAGCAGTAGTCAGAGAAAGGTGTTGGCTGGCATTGTCTCGTCATCCCCCAGAAAGCACCTCCCTATTCTGAGATGAGTGGCTATAAGAGCACAAATTTTGCAAGGCGGGAGCAGGCTTGAGCAGTAGGTGTGGTCTGACCAGAAGAAGCTGGGCCAACCTGATAGCTCATTGACCTTGCCATAATTTAATCAACTTACTTACACAACTGCCAGAAAACAAACACTGCAAAAATACTGCTCCCCACATCGCAAGCTAAATTGAGTCAAACTAGACACAGTGGGGGACAGGGCTCCATGGGTGGGAGCAGATGAGGAGAGGTAAGACTTCCTTCAGCAGCAGCAAGTAGATTAATTCAGGGTGTCAAGCTTGCTAGACTGCACAAGAACATGCTTTTGGCTATGTTTGTGTAAAGCGCCTGTCAGTAGCCCGGGATTTCTAGCCTCTAGAGGAGCACAAACAGTGCTCGAGAGCATCTGAAATACAAAGGCATTTGTATAGTCTGCTGCACACATGTGATAGTATCCAAGTGTAACCATATAAAAGACAAATAATATTTATTAAAAGTGAAATGGGATTTTAGAAGAGCAATTTTTCTGTTTTAAATGGGAAAGCATTCTAAAAATACTAGTTTCTGCCTGAAACAACTCCATTAAAGAGAGGTCAAAGAGAAATCCGTGGTACCTGGATCCAGCTGTTAGCAGGGGAGACATTTGATTCCACTGATCTGCTCACGTCCAGTGGAAGCTGTTGATGGGATAAAGAAAGGCCTAGCAAACTAATGGACAGCATAGGATTCACAGCAGGAACACGCCAGCTCCAGACACTTTCTGCACTTGACTGGAGGTCTGAGACACGCAACCTAGCCACAGTAAGAGGAAGAACCTGTGAATAAGTAGCCTAACAACCCAGTCTGCACACAAATCTAAAGGCTGTGACTCTTCACCAACACAGATGACAGATCTTCGAAGAATGGGGCCAACAGAAAATCTGTCCAAGGTCTACACATGCCAATGTGTGAGGACAGTCCTCTGGAACATTGTTTCTAGCCTAGTCATTGTATTTATGAATTTTTTTAGGCAATTAGGACAAAATAAGTCATGTTCCCTTTTAGTCAGAAATTCTTCCTCGTTTGTTACAGCTGCAACTCTCCCTGGGTGATATATTTTTGTATATTTTGCAAATTGTCAAATTCCATGGGGACATCTAATATTTGACTGGTAAGCAGGCTCTGTCCTTAATAACAGGTTAGAGAAAACTAACTCTGCTGTTTTTTCTTTCTCGTGTTAAACTATGTGACTAAGACAGGAGAATTTCAGTGTACTCGCACGAGGGGTTTTTTTCCCATTAATTGTATTGTCTTGGTTTTAGTTGTGTATACAAATAAATAAAGAGTATATTAGTTATATCTTCTCTGTAAAATTTGGGTGGTTTTTATTCAATTGGCAGCATATTCCATCGAAGTAAGAACTTTTTTCATCAACAAAATTTGTTTCGTACAAAGAGGAAACAAATTAATCTAATCTCTCTCCCATTTGGAGAGAGGTGGCAGGAAGAAGCGGATAGGTACATAGCTGAAAACTTGCCCTTTAGCAGGTAAATCACTGTAGACAGCTCTTTCATTTCACCTCACTTAAATGAGAAATACATATCTCTTTTTTCAAGCTTCCTAAAAGTTACTGCCTTTGGGCCCCCATCATTACCCTGTTTGTTTATGCTTAATTCCTACCCTTCAAGGTCATCACAACAGATACAATTTAATTCTAGAAATAATTGAAAAAAAATCATAGATCCTTTAGGTAAGGTTAGAAAAATTGTTCAGAGGAAGTAGTCCATAACCATGACTTGCACAATCAGTAATATGGCATCTAAGGATCCTTCTCCGTAGCCCATCACAAAGTTGGAAAGGAAATAAATAGGTACATAGATAAATTCACCTGAAAGAAAAAAAAGTGTCTTGTTACGTACTTCTTGTCTAGCGTAACTCCGTCTTTCTCCCAATTTGGCATTTCACTGATAGAAAAGTAGGCCATTGTGGAAATGAAAGAGACTGGCAAATTATATACATGCACATATGTTTACTGAAAAATCGAAAACTTAATAGCAGGAGTTACGTATTCTGAAAGGAAATATTTTTAGAGGGATGAAGTGACTTATTTTTAGGAATCTTGGTCTGAATTCCCGTTCCCAGAGCAAGAGCAAGCGGGACTCTGGCTCCCCCTAGGAGAAGGCAGCCTGGGGCTACAGTCCGCATCCCCTGCGCTCTCCGGCAAGTCTCGGTTCCAGCGGCCTAAAGGCCGCAGGGTTAAGGTGGTCTGAACAGTGAGGGATCGAGTCAATGTCCATTTCAGGAGATTCGTAAACCTGGATGACAGCTCTAAATTCTTACATATCTTTAGGTGAGGGAGGTTTTTTGTTTCTTAAAAAAAAAAAAAAATCCTTGACAAGATCTTTGAAAGAGGAGTTGTGGGCAGCGACTTCCAGAAGAGGGCTGGGGGCCGTGTATGGCAGGAGGACCTTCCCCAGGAGGTGTCTGATGCAGGAATGACCTGACCTTGCAGCGGTTTTCAGCATTTTGTTTTGGCTGGCACTAGGGGACTGCATGCAGCCCATGCCATCTCTAGACTGGCTGGCTTGGATGCCCCCGAGGTGCCTGATCCACTCTCACTCCCCTGTGAGGAACCCCAGTTGTTGAATAGAGTTCTGGCATGTCCACAGCGGCATATAAAGCCGTTGTGGTTTTTCCTACAAGCATGATTTCATTAAAGTAGACAAAAACATTAAGAGCAACAGAACAAATTAGGTTTGTGCCTTTCTACTTACTAACTTTGAAAGAGGAGATGGAAAGTTCTAGGGTTCATTTCAGGTTTTTCTGTGTCTACGTTGCAGAGAAGTCAAAATTTAAAATTTGGACAAGACCATGGTAACAGATGCATTCACCTTACCTTCCTGCAATACCACAGACAAGTGGAAGTGCATCACAAATACCAAGGAAGAGAAAGCTGAGTGAGATTTGAAATTCCAGTTCTGGTCACAGAAAAAACTGTTTTCAGGGGAAAAAAAGATACTAATTAAAATTTATCTAAGAAATACCTCAGTAAAAGAATCATCACTATTTCAGCTTAAGTCTGAGAGGCACATTTGAGGCTTGAAAATGACAGTAATTAACACACTGATGGTGCTGACATAAAACACCAATAGAAGTTTTTTAACTGCTAGTTAACCTGTGGCTTCTATAGACATCTTCAAAAAATGCACATCTTCATCACCTTTTTTGCAGCTCACTAGTAATCACATAGTTCACACTACTTCTCAGACCATGCTGCAGATCACTCTTGGTCATTTTGACCTGTTTTCATTTCAGAATTACTGCACAGCCTTCCCAATCTAATGACATTTGCAAACATCTGCACTTGCTGCAGGTGTCCTTCCTATTTCTAAAAATTAATTAACGAAAGTTAATTATTTTTTAATGTATTGTTTCTCTCTCTTGTGTCAATTAATATCTGAATTATTGAAGTGGATCATTGCTATTAGTTTGTTTTCACAAAGTTGGAAAACTCAGAAACTCCACTATCATCTTAATTACTTACAAATGAAGGGTAAAATGCCTTCCTTTCTGTGGCAGAACTCCAAAAGATGTAATGGAGACAGGATCTCACGGCAAGCCTATGTTCCCTATGCATTCCTCCAGTCTCAGCAGGATCACTCAGGCACTGGAGGCGAAGCATGCATGCCGTGCATAAGCACGAGTATGCAGTTCCAGGACAAGGATCCCACTACATCTTTTACTTTACAATAGTAGTGCCAGATTTTCAGCAACACATGTTATGTTTAAACAGAGTGGTAACTGAATATTCTGTCTGCTGCATAGAAAAATAAAATTAGTTCATCCTCCTTTTCCTCTCCCAAAGAAAAAGCATTACAATACTTTTTTTCCTAGCCTGGATTCCTACAGAAATTAAAAGGGTTTTGAGATCATTATCTCTTCATATGTATAAAATATCTCTGTGTGTGCGCACGTGTGTGCACACATACGTGCATGTACATACTTGCACGTTGTGCAAGAGAGAGGGAACAAGAACAAACAGTAGCCAATTTTAACCATATCTGACAGAGCAATAAAAGGCTAAAAACGTTACATTCCTATACATTTCATAAAAAGAGGCTGCTAAGTAGAAGAAGAGAGACCCACTGCAGCTTGAGTTAAACCCTTGTTAAACACCAAGAAAGCTGCAAAGATGTAAGATGTTATGAATACCCACCCACAGGAAAAGCTGCAGTCAGAGATTCCAGCTACGTAGACCTAGGAGAATCCAAACGAGATCGCCCAAGGGAAACCAAGCCCCATCAGATGTGTAGCTCACGGGACTACTGGTTTGTGCTGGATTTCTAATCCGTCGCTGTCCAGCTCTGAAGATGACATACTCAATTGTTGCCCTTTGACTTTGGGGAAGAAAAGATGCTTTTTTTCATACAGATTTCTCAAACCTCATGAGCTGAAACCCGAGATGAAAGGAAGGACCAGAATTTGTTCTTAAAGACCCTATGGGATATTCTCACCAGAGTCTCCATGTGCAGCACACTAGACAAAGAGAAAACAGTGTCTTCAGGTTCTCAGACCCTGGAGACTGGAGAAAAACTTCATGCCCTGGCAGCGTGGACTTTGGTCTTGTTTAAGTTAGCAAGAGCCAGTGCTGTTATAAAGCCTTTCATCCCACTTTGTAACCTGCCACATCACTGATGTCCAAGGATCTAGCCGTTCTCAAAAGTTTGGTGAGGGACACACATCTTAGGTCTATTGACTTTCCTGATTTTTCTGTAATACAGGTGTGGTGTCCATGCAGAAGACACAGCTGGAGGAAGGAGTAAATCAGGCTTCTTGGCACTGTTGTCCCTTGCCAGTGCAGTGCAGGGTCCCCGGCTGTGCTGGTCTGCTGGAGACACGCATGCCACGCGTCTTTGGCATCTTGCTTGGATGCCAAAGGAAAACTGAAAGCCAGAGAGGGTCCAAACCGGGTGCTGCATAATGTACCAATAAACACACTGTCTTCAAGACACTTAAGCACTACAGTGCTTGTCTTGGTCACATTTCCTCCCTGTTCATAGCTGGGGTGCATTTGACAAGGTTTGTTTACTTCACCCCAGGGCTGCATGTTCACCACCTATCAGTCACACATCCAGGGACAAACTCTGGTACTCCAACATTCACAATCCCTTCTGGATGAGTGCCTGCCTTTTTATGTCCTAGTCACACTAACTCATCTTTCATCTATACCTCTCTTCTGCACTGTACACTTCAGACCCTCCTTTGCTAGGCACGTTCACATCTCTAAAAATATAATCCAGGAACTTTTTATTCTTCTTCATGTTGTGTAGCAAGGAAACTTGGCGCTCAAGCTCAGCAATCTTGCTCGTAGGTGCTGAGGCAATCAATGCACCTAGGCTGCCTCGGATGCCTGTAGCCATATCTAGCAGTGCTCTGATTCACAGTCCTTCATACTCCACACAAAGGAAGGAGAGATAATGAAAGAATTCAGCAGCCAAATCCTGCTATTCCCCTCTTCTTCCCAAAAAGGTTAACTCCAAGAAAAACAGAAGTGTCCATTCTTGTCACAGGGTGACAAAGGGATGCGTGTAGCATTATTATTATTCTTGCTGCTAAACGTGTGTGAGATTAGCCTGGGATATTTTTAATGAACTTTTTATTTTTTTTAATCTTTTGTTGCTAAGAAAATAATAATGACCTGGCACGGCAATAAGAATCTCCAAGGCTTGGAGCAATAAAATCAAGTTACAGTCTTCTAAACTAGCTACATTTTGCAATTTTATGGGAAAATAAATACCCATTCTCTTCAGTACGTTATACCTGTCAGTCCCTGTTTTTCCTACACTAATCTAAAATAAGTTAAACAAGTAGCCTGTGCTCTGTCATTCATTACTTAAGGATATAGAGAGGAAGTTAGAACACCGTGTTTGTCGAATAAGTAAATATTTAACAAATTGACTTTCATTTTAACAGTCTAAGGCAACAGTATCATGGCAGTACTCTTATCTTTTTTTATCTGACACTCAAGTTAGGCCTTGGAGCCATTTTATTTCCTGGATGAATGATAATTCCTGTAGTAGGATAATTCAACATAAACATCTGCAATAAAACAGGTCAATTAAATCTGCAAGTTAATTCTAGGCCAGAGGGAGAGAGCTGCCTTATTCTTATTTACTGTTCCCTAAGGAGTTAAGGCCCCAGGGCAGTAGGACTCTGCATGGACTAGCAGTTAAACACACACTTGATTTCTGAGTTTCTGGGCCCCAGACCCCCCCAGTTCTGTAATTCATGATAATGCTCCTAGTTAGAAGTGCTGTAGTCAGAAAATGTTTTCTTATTCCCATGATTTTCGGGCAATGAAGGAGGCAGACTGGGAAGCAGGTTTCTAAAGGCCACAGGAAAAAAAAAAAAACCCAACAATTTCAGGGGTTTCCAAATGATCTGTGAAACTTTGTAATCTGCCTCTGGGCTTTCCATGGGGAGAAGAAACTTATTGGTCCAAGTGAGCATAAAGAGCCCCAATTTGGCTTCTGTAAAAAGTGTGAGTTAGATATTACTTTTGTCAAATAGAAATCAATGGGAATTAAAGTATGTTAATGATTTCCCACGGGGGCAGAGAGGCAGCCACTTGCGCATCAAAAATGAGTGGTAGCCAACACGACAGTGAGCTAATGCTCCTTTCTCCCATTTCCTCATCAGTTTGTCTACTGTTTGTCCACATTTGATACGCAGGTCATCAGTATGATGATTATAAGCAGAGAAAAGACTTCACAGAGAACATAACCTGCTGTATCCTGAGCGAAAAGGCCTCAACCTGCCCAGTATCTCGTGTTTAATTCAACTCCCTGTTCCGGTCTGTACCAGACTGTTTGGGATGTATTAACAGAGTCAGAACTCCCAACTAGTGACTATGCAAAGTATTTTCATTGCTGCAGCTAATCTACAAAGACAAATATTTTCATGTTTACACTGTGAGAAACAAAATATCCTTATCTCCCAATAGAAAACATTTGCTTTTTGTTGGGTACCAACACTGTTCAACTCCAAAACTGCTTGAAATCCTGGCTTGTTGCTTATCTAATTCAGCGGTGCCCATTATAGAAGGAAATCAGAGAACTCCCTCTGATACTGCTCTACCTCCCTGTCTGAGGACTCAGTCCATTGAGGATGTTCTCCTCATAAAATCTCTGTTGATCATGGAAGAGATTATCCCCGTTTCACAGACATGAGTGAGATGTGCAGGAGTATAGAGAGCCTTGCCAGAGGTCACACATGAAGTCTCATGGCAGAACCAAGAAATAAGCTCCCATTTTTTTAATCCCAATCTATCTTCCCTTTCACCATCTTTCCACCTCAAAGAAGAAAAATGGAGCAACGTTCTTCCTTGTCCTCTGTTTTGAGTAAGAGCCTAATTATTTGACTACTGCTCCATTCTGTTCTTTGGAAAACGTTTTTCGTTCCTGTTGTAGATTTTCCACATAACACATGCCTTCACAATTTGCAAATTGCTGCCACAGCATCAGTGAATGTCCCTGGGAAGCAGCAGGCCAGCTACGGACGCAGCTCCCAAGCAGCACCAGCCCAGGTTCTGCCTGTACCATGCATCTGTAGTTATGCAGAAGGAAGACAACTCAAGGCGTTAACGGTGGGAGTGGCTCTGAATTCAGCAGGAACTCGGTGGCTTCTTGGGTGCTTCAGCATCTGAGTGGGAAATCCTGCAAAGCTGACACAGATCCTGCCGCCGCCTGGCCCGGGCTTCCACTTTGGACCATTTCACGCATGCTTGTGCGTAGGAAGCATGTCATTACAGCCCCTGGGTGTTCTGGCCAACTTGAGCTTTTCAGCCTGGATGTTAATAGAAGCCATTCCCAGCATTTTATCAATTAGTGCTATTGCCAAGATACTGGCTGAAGATTAGTTATATGTGGTTTCCCACTTTTTTTTTTTTAAGGTTGTGCTGTACTTAAGAAAAAAAAAAAAACCACCAAAACCAATTTTTCCAAGTCCACCTGTGCAGTATTAGTAACCGTTTCCTTGTGGGACAGTGCTCCTCTCTCAATCATCTCTGTACGGTTTTCAAGCCTTGCCACCCGCCCATCTGAGTTGTTAATTCTCTCTGACATTTCCCTGTATCTTTCTTCCAGAGAAGAAAGGGGCCATTGAAGAATATCGTGCAGAGTCTCAAGCAGTTCCCGAATTGATCCCTCAAGGCTCAGGCTGGTGAGAGGGCAGCATGGCTTAGAGGCAGAGCCCGGCAGAATTTGTTGAGGAACCTTTGAGCCAGCAGCATGCCGCTTGAAAAGCCTTTCTCCTTCAGACACGTTCGTGCCTCGAATCATTACCAAATATAGAATGTATTCTTTGAAAGATACTACTTTCCCCACATGAGGTATCTAAAACTGTTGGAAAAAGCAAAGCTGAAAAATACAATGATACCCCTTGCCATATATGAGACATGATTAAATCAAAATGCCCCCACAGCCTGACCTGGTGGCCATATGAACCTTCGGTTTAGTCACCCGGGTAGGCATACGAGATAAAACCGGACTCCTCAGGGGCACGAAGGTATTCACACACGCACACGGCCACGGGCTGGGCTCCTTGCATGCTGCCGGCTATGTGACAGACTACACTGGCATGCCTGCAGTCAAGCAGCCTGTTTGCATATAGGAAGGGGCATTCATCAGGATCATTGTTAGTAACAGGAAAATATTAAAAGTAACCAAAACAAAGACATAACATTCCCTTGTCCAGACACACCGTGGGTCTCTCAGTTGCTGTTCTCGCTGTTGTCATATCTGGCCATCACAGAAATGCTCTGTCCCAATATTTTGCCTCTGTCACGTAGCAAATAGCATTACCAGCTCCCGTCTGACCAGGGCACCCAGTGCCCCCTTGGCCCCTTGCCTGTCTGCCCTGTTGCTCTCTGGCTGCTCTTGCAACGCCGAGCATTGCAGGGCGGTGGGTAAGGCAGTGGTGCATGCCTTAGGCACATGCACTCGCCCAAGAAGCCCAGAAAAAGCCCGGAGCAGCACATTTGTTTTTACATTTGAAGTGAAATCATGATATAAAAAAACAATTCGCATGGTTTACATGACATATCCTTCCATCAGGAAAGGTAGTTCCCAGGAAAAGGTTAAGGGTGAGTAGGAGAAGGATAAAGTTGTTCCTACTACTACTTTTTAATCCCCTTCTTGCTGTATAAGTTTCCTTTTTCCATTCCAGGAAGCAGGCTCGCATTTTAGTGGCAGTTCTTGATCTGAAAAACATTCTAGTTTATTTCACACACAGAAGAAAAAAACGTTTCTGATTCAGTGCTTACACTGGATAGTTGTTTTAGTCCCAAAAACTGTCAAAAAAGGAGGGATAACTCTCCCTCCCTTTGTTTCTTTTCCACTTCTACACAGTCTCTGGTCTACTTCCCCTGTGGCTGATCTCATCTCCATGTTTTTCTCACATATCTTGTGAGATTACTCACTCCATCCATCACCTGTGCATTTGACACACATTTATTTTCCAAAGGCATTTGCTTCCATGCTGAAGTCCCGAGTGAGCTCTGTTATGCAGCACAAACCAGCTGTGTATCAGGTGCCCAAAGCCCCGGTCACCTACCTTGTGTGCCGGCCCTGCTTAGACTTCTCTCTTTTCAGGTTTGTCCTCAATGTCCTTCCCTACTCTTCCAGTATGGATACAGCTTCTCCTTCTTCTAGCTCTTCTTCCAGTTGTGCACAGTCTCCTCCAGGAGAGGAGCCAGGTGTTTTGGGCTGATCCAGGCTTCGCTGTGGGGGCCCAAACCCTTCAGAGCTGGTGGTCCCAGCTGGGCTCCTTTGCTCCTTCCCACCAGTGCTGCCCTGAATCACGTTAAGGCACAACATTCACCAGGAAACAGCGACCCTTGAACAAATACCCTCTGCTGTTGCAACACAAGGTGTGAAAAGCAAGATCGCAAATACCGCTGTGATCAGGTATTCTGTATTTTGATGCACATTTGCTTGAACATTCAGAGGTCCCAGCTCATCTCAACAGCTCTCTGACTTGCAGACAACATTTGCCTTGGTGTTTCTTTCCCTCGCGTGTAAAGACTAACCATATATAAGCTACTATTTAGGCCAAAACTGAAGGCTATACAAGCAAATGGACTTCATCTGCTGTGTAATGTTTAACCACGGTATGAATTAAGCCCTAAGAAAAAGGCAGCGGTTCACTGGGAGTAGCACACTTAGAAACAGATGAGGAGAGTCATAATAACAAGATGCAACATATATACCAGAAAAGCCCGTGCTCTGGGTTGTGTGCATCTGTTGCAAAATAGCACTTAAATGCTGCAGCGCTAGGTGGTTATGCTTCTTGGTTGAATGAAGGAAAAAAATGGAGGGGAGGAGGGAAAGCAAACTGTCACTGCTCCTCGGGTCAGAGCCCTGACAGTCTGCCCGCTCTGTTGCTCTGCCTGAGCACCTGAGCATTATCACGCTTGCACTTCTGAGACACGAATACAAATACATACCTTAGATGCTGGCCAGCTGATCGCTTCCACCTTGCAACATTTTGCGTATTCATTTTAGTATCCTTCTATTATAAGGCTGATGAATACAATCCGGACATTGAGGAAGCGGGAAGACACAGTGTTGTTCCGCGCTGACACAGCGTTCCTAGAAGGTAAATCTAGTTAAGGCAAGTCTTACCCCCCTGCAGGAACTGAAAAAAGCCCCACAAACTCCTAGTTTACATGTTTGATCCACCAGCTTTACACATGGAGCACAGCATGTCTCCCATGGAATTTCGCTGAGGGCTATTTTTGCCTCGTGCTGCCAGTGAGACCCCAGGAGATGGAGTGTGCGTCTGTTACAGCTGCAGGACAATGGCTGGGGGTCAAGAAAATCAGAGGCAGAAGGGGCATCAAAACTATTTTCTGACTCATCACAAAAAGCAACAGAGGAAAAAAAAAATCTTTAAAATCCTCTCAAGATGTTTTAATATTAAACATTAAGTTATACAGATGTGATCCTTGCAAGTCGCTCCCAAATAAACAAGAACTTTGCAAGCAGCTATTAGAATACTACAAGGTTTGTAGTAACACTGTTAAAACCCCCCAAACATTTACAGTCTTCCCTTCTAACCCAGGGGTGGGCCAAAATGCAAAAATAATTCTGGTAACAAGAAGACTTACAGACAAAATGGTCTTGCAACATTTCCCAAGCTCTGAATAGTGGAAATGCATTGGGATCCAGCTTGTTCACGTACACCATTTGAGCAGCAAACATCAGGTTTAAATATCAGGTCTCACCATAGGAGAGACGCTCTACAGCTCCTGCTGGCCATCCGGCAGCGGGCATCTCCCAGCTTGGTCTCAAAGAACTTAAAAGCAGCAAATGAAACAACATACCACACTATCTAGACTCTTATGAATGAACTGTTTCTAGCTGATGACTGTTTCTAGCTGCTGTAAGTTGTAGTCTCTGAGCATGAACTGATACTAGTCTTCTCAACTACAGCGGTACAAAGAAAACCAGTATCTGCTCAAAGGTCAGAGAGGATTTAATGCTGAACGCAGTGGTAACAGATGAGCAGAAGGTACAATCAATCTATTTCATGGTTACAGTTAGACCAACTTTGGGATTCTAGAGGAAGCCTACACAGGTCTGTCCTTTTCAATGCAAGGCAAGGATCCAAGTATCTCCTAAGTTACCTGTGTCTTCTGGTGTTGCTTTCTTAACTGCTATACTGGATTAGCCACTGGGGACTGCAAAACAGAATGTCCCGTTCTGTTCAAGCCCAGTCGAGCAGGCAATGGCAGGACTACCAGAGTCACATCCAACTGGCCTTGCAGGGAAGGGCACCTCAACGGGGCTGTGCCATAGGCAGCGTCTCGGTACGCCGGACCAACAGTGGATCATCCTGTGATGTCTTATGGTTTCTTATATCCCACCCCAAAGTTCTTGCTTCACTTTCCTGACCTACGATATCTTCTTTCTGTTCCCTTCATCCCTAGCTATGCTTGGTATTTATAGAAAGTTTTACTTCTCTTTTCTTCAGCTTTGTTTCTTCTGTTTTCTTGTTGTTCTCAGTATTTCCACCCAAAGCTACATGCTTTGTTCTCTCCTTTCAACATGCACATTTGGAACAAGCAGCACAACTGCGTGAGCTCTGTACTTGCCCCTGCGCAACCAAGGAGAAGAGGGGCATCAAGTAGAAATGAGAAAAAGAAATAGGGAGAGAGGTTGACTTCCTTGCAGCTGCCGTGCTGCCTCTGAGCAAGCCTAGTCCTCCCACATGAGCCTAGAGCCACCAACCCACTTCATACCAAAAGCAATGACTTTAGCAACCCAAATGTCACAAAGGCTTTGCCTCCTCCTGCCTGACATTCAGGTAGTGGAGGGCATGTGGGAAAGAACTCACCCATTAAAATAACACCTTCAGCAGACCTTTCCTGGACCTACTGAAATGCCAAGCAGCTGTAGCATTTCCAACAGTTCAGCACAGAAAATACATGGCTCCCTGGGGTAAATCACCTTTGTTCCCAGCTCTCCTTTTTCTGAAGTGCGGTGAGTCCCGGTAGCCTCAGCATTGCACCCAGCCCAAAGGGCAGTTCCAGCTGGCTCTCCTACTGTGCCGTTGCACTGGGACCTGTGGGGAAAGCTCCCGTGCAAGGTCCCAGTTCATCCACTGTGCTGGTGTGGGGGAAGCGGGTTGCTGCCTTTGGCCGGTGGCCTCCATGCGCTCCTCAAAAACCCCAGGGAGATGAATGGGCCTTGTGAGCTCTTGCATACACCTACCTTGATATGATTATGGGGTTGTAGGCTTCAGGGGAAAAACAGACAAGTTCCTCTCTTCTACTCCTTCAGTCAAAGTAGTCTTAGAAATTCCTTTTAATAACAGCAAGCAATTTTTAAGTGGCTGGCATCTTTCAAACACTGAGCAATATCATGTATTCACAGTCACAGCAAGGTTTTTGTCGTGAAAAAGCTTAATTTCCTGAAGCACATATCAAAATACCACCCTATGAATCCCTTCTGTGCAACAGAGCTCTCCTTGTTAAAATTCTGCACAAGGATATTTCCTCCCTGCTCCCTCAGGTACCATTCTCTCTATGTACACTACAATAACAACTGCGCCTTTACTAAGATTGAACACAATAACCAGGTCTTTGTAGAGGATAATTAACAGCCAGCAGTGAATCTTAGCGTTTATTCAATGGGGTATGAATGAGTTATGAAAATTCTTTTTTGCTGGAGAGGTAATGGGATATTGTTACGTTTGCATACGCTTTGTCTCTTGCATGATAGCGTATTTACGGTGTTCATAGTTTAAAGTCAGAAATATGTACACAGATATTATGTGTTTGTATTCAGGCAGTTATGCCTCAACATGTTTGCCTCTCTTTCTGTCATTAACAAAATCCCCACTCCATCTGCATCTAATCCAAATTCCTCGTGTCCATTCTGAGCAGGATGAGTAGACCTGAGCCTCTCCAGCTGTTCCTAGAGATGCGAAGGTTCATTTCTAGAATTGAATTTCCACAGTCTTATGTAAACTATCTAGATTAGTGCCCTCACACAGGATACTTCACAGAGTACTTGGAGGTAAATAAAATGACATTACACAGTTCTGAAATACGTGGAGCCCCTAAATTTGTGTGTGCTTTTCATTTCATGATAGAAAACTGTCATGTTGTTCTTTACTATTGAATAGCTAAGTATGCGTGAAAAGCAGGAACTCGCATTTGCAGTAGTGTATATATATCTATAGAGTGTGTTTGTGTATGTATATACATTATATATATAAAATACAGAAATATCTCTCAACTCTAATACTAAAAACCAATTGTAGCATAATTTAAATGAGAACATGGTCTTTTTAAAGTAGAAATACTAATGACCATTGGTAAAAAGACAAAAGGAAGAAAAAATGTCCAGATACACTAAAAAAAAACCAAACAAAAAACCCCCAAAGTTCTATTGGGTCTATTCCCAGTTTCAGTTCTCATCCAAGCTACCAGGAGATGACTAAGAGAAGAGGGGACTCGGGCTGAGGAAACGCACACTTTCGCTGCTGATGGACAAAACACCTTTTCCCCACTTTTTTGCAGCCCCAAAAAAGTTGATGTTCCAGAAGCTACTGCAAAAAGTGCCCAGCTCTTACCTGGCTGCGCATTGCAGGTGCACTCCTGCATCACCAGGGCATATCGAGACGTGACTGCTTAGGTGCAATAGCCAGATTGGGATGTGGCGGGCTTTGTCCTGCTGTTACTTGGTTTTGCATTGCTAAGCACACACGAAAACTTGGGAGTGCTGCCAGAAAAGGAGCCTTTTGATCTGACCTTGGGCCTGTGAAATGGCTGGAAAAACAATAACGTGATTGCTGGTATACCAACGAGTCTGCCAGGCAGCACGGGCTGGTGTAGGAGTCCCAGCTGTAAATGGGCCACGACGGGGAGTTTCCCATTGCCGGTCAGGGTTTGCTGAAGCTGGAAATATGGCCATACATGGGCACTTCACACCAGCGCTCCTGACAATGGACTTCATGCCATTTCTGTGATTGTTACTGAATAGGTGTGTTTTTTCTTCTCCCCTGCAACCTAAAAATCCCCTTTCAGTCCAGCAAGTTGTTCACACTGAAGGTGTGTTTCCAAAGCGGCGATCTTAAGAGAGGATGGGGAATAAAAACATTGCAGCCCTTGGCTGCAGCACAGCAGCCCTCAAAAGTGACCTCCAAAGGCAGCCCGCGAGCCTCTGACCTCCCCTGCCTTTTTATCATATTTTAAAGGAGTCTTGATTTTTTTTTCTTGGAAGACTAGCAGGGATAGGTGAGAGGTTCTGCACGATGGTTTGTTTATTTGTTTGTTTTCCTTTCAAAATGTAGGTCCCGTCTCTCCCAGAAGGGGTACTGGCTAACTGGGCAACTAATGAAACAATAATATTGCCCGAGACGAGGGAGTGAAAGTCTAGAGGGGAAAATGCATTTTTTATTTATTTTTTGTTTTTAATCTGACTGCTTAGCATTCCTTCTTCCTAGTTAATGTCTACTGGAGTTCAGTCATCAACTGACATTTTGGAGAAACAAGCTTTTTGTAAAACATCCAAGAGCTCCACTCCTCCTAGCAAAGCCTCTGTACTAAACACACAGCTGCCAGGCCACACAACGGCATTTCAGGTGAGACCAACATTGAGTACTGTGCACATTTTAGGGGTTAAACAAAGCAAAAAAAGGGGATTTGTCTTTTAAGTATCTACCCACTGCCTTTTTAACCATCATGCAAAAGAAAACAATAAAAAGAAAATAAGAATTACTCTGTAAATCACCTGTGGACAGCAGACATGATGAGCCGGAGATATTTAGTTCATTTGCAGGGATTTCTTCTATGCATCGTAAAACACGTGCTCTGTAGTCCTTAGCTAACATATCCTGCACCGTGGTATAAATGAATGTGTAACATCTTGAACTGCTGGCCAGAAGGCCACTCGACAAGTACTGCACTTGAAGTTATTCATTGCAAAGACAAGTTAAAAATGAGTCTGCTTCTGCACAGGTGCAAAAAAGCCACTCTTTGTACAGGAGGGTTTTTTGACATTAAATTAGGTTCAGTAGATGATGACGGAGATGCACTTAATGAATTTGTAACTATGGGGAAGCAGAGCATCGCTTCTGACCCAGATAAAATCTGAAGCGCTTTGCTGATGTCCTCCCTGGCTCGCAGGAGGAGCCCTGCCCACCCAGCCCTGCGGCCGCAGCCCCACCGGCTGCCCAGCTCCCTGCCTGGGGCTGACAACGCTCCAGCACCTTTCCCGGCTCCAGCAGCCTCATCACGGCGACAAACACAAACACGGATTACTACACTAAACACGTCAGGCTAAGTCAATAGTTTAATAACCACTATTAAGGCTTTTCCAAATCCATTTAACAACTGTAAATTATTCCAAAATAAAATGGCCTCAGCCAATCAGCTGTGTAGTCACTGACCCACAACTATGTGCTTATTTCTCAATTAAGCAAATCTCCGCACCCTGGTTGGCTTTAGCTGCTTTTGTGGTTTTGCACATTGCAAGATCCAGCATATAAATCCCTGTCCCCTGCCTGAGAGCCTCAGCTGGCTGTTCCTGACACCAGGTACTGCAGCTTCGCCCTTGCTGGCAGCGATGCTGGTTCTGGGATAAACCTCTCCACTCCACTCGTCCCCCGCCATCCCCTCCTGTCGCATCCCCCAGCTAAAGCCATGCTGCTCAACCGCCCCTGCCCTGCCAGGGTGTGGGACCACCCTGAAGACCCATGCTTGCGTGCGCATGAAGCGTTCACTCGCTGGCTGGCGCCGTCCCCGAGCTCCCCGGGACTGAGCTGGGGCAGCCGCCCTCACCTCTTGGAGCAGCATCTGAACTCCAGTCGGGCTCCAGGGCTCGCCGGGTCCCGGGCACTTTGCCTGCACCAGGGAGACAAACCGGCAGCGGCGCTGCCGGCACCGATGGGGAGGTGACGGGGCGGAGGAGCGCAGCGAGGCAGCGCCGTTAATGAGCCCGTGGCACCGCTCAGTCGCTTAAAGCCGGAGAGTTTACAGTAGCCAATCAGCCTGTCGGGGGGAGCGGGGAGAGCCCGTCAGGCACAGCAGGAATAATTGGAGGGAGCTCCTAATTAATTTGATAATAACCCTATCCTGTACTAACACACTCCACATGCAAAAATGGGTAAAAAGTGCCAATTAGTGGTGGAAGTGAAAGAAACACGTGATGGGGATTCAGGGAACTTCGCAGCCAAGGCCTGACGGCACGCAGGTGTGCTGGGCCCTCAGCCTCACTGTCCCTCCTCAGGCACTGGAGTGACCTGCTCACACCTTATATAGCCTGGTATCTGCTATAGCCCGCATCTCCCACGGAATGAGTCAGCTTTCTTCTCGGTACTTGCATCCTTCAACCAGCTGTAGATGGGCTCACGATACATTTCAGGGGTGCTCTGAATTGTTTTCCTGCTCGGTTTTGCAAGACCTAAGACCCTCATCCTCCTCAAATGCTCGGGTGTCTGTGGGACCTGCGTGCCTGCAAGCCGTGAGGGAGGTACAGCCAGCAGAGCAGGGCCTCAGCTCCTTCGAAAGCGGGGCTGTAGCTGCATGGCCAAGCTGGGCATCAACAGACGTCTTAATCCTTCCACAGCGATGTCATCAGTTTTCTTATTTTTCTTGCCACTCGTCCAATCCATCGGGAGGTTTGGGGCGAAGAGGGCAGAGCAGCCCTCCTCAAGCTCCCCTGTCCAGCTTGCAGTGCCACTGGGGTGGTGCCAGCAGAGTCGGCCCAGAGGGCACCTGCAAAGCTCGCAGAGAGCCAGGACCCCACAGGGACCCTGGAGCTGCCCCTCGCCCCCCGCAGCACTCATCACAAGCTGCTGCTAGTCCACAAATCAGATTTAGGATTTAATTTCTAAATGCTGATGTTGGCCTGCCATCAGCATTTAAGATAGCCTTTTTTTTTTTTCCTTCCGTTAGTCTGTGTCAAGCTGTTTTATATTTTCACTCCTGAATTTTCTCAAAACTCTCAGCATTCTGTATTGCAGCCTAATCCCAGGGCCAAAATTGGCAAATAATTTGATATATTTTTCAGAAAATAGGCAACTCAGATATAATTATATGTTGTTAAAGTTTTAGCAGGTATCTTGTACTCACCACTTTTAAAGCTCCCATAAAGCATGCAGCTATAATGAGCTCCAGCTTGCTTTCTGGGCAAATATGAAAGAGGGATTTTTTATTAATACTTGTGAACTCGGACAAAAGTCCGTGCTCTGTGGACGCTATTGTGATTGCTGGAACAGACAGGTGGTGTTTTACTTATTTCCTAATTTGTGCCTTGCAAAGCAGAGGGGACATGCAGGAATTTGTGTATTCCAGTAGCCAAGCGGTTTGCAAAGCTGGTAAGGAGAGGAGCTGGAGAGAACAGAAAGGCAGTCGCTGCCGGCTGCTGTCGGGACACGAGCAGAGAAAGGGGACCCGAGTCCAACAGCCTGTCTTACGGCAGCTCCACATTCACAGAGCAAGGGGTGACTTCCAGCCACTTGGTATCCAGTGCTTGCTTTCAGGCACAGGATAAAGACGGTTGGAATGGAGCGGCTGCCCCAAACACTGCAGTACCCCACATCCCAGAGTCACCAGCCCTTGGGGACATCAGCCAGGGGATAAACGGACGGGAGGGTAATTGTGGGAGACACTCACCTGAGTGGGGATGCCTGTGCCCGGCGTGCCGGCGGGGGCGAGCTGTGCCCCAGGACCCTTGGCAAGTCCATGTATCCTCAGCTGGGCTGAAATCAAGTTTAACAAAGCCTTGGAGGAACCCACCACCACTGAGGACCCCCCCCCGGACGCCCTGAGTCAAAGGTCAGCAGAGAGAGCCCGAAGTTGCAGCGTGGGCAGGGGTGGGAAACAGGGTTTGTGCAGTGAAGCCAAGCAAGATTTCTCTCCTCACATGGCAATGCCTTTAACATTGGGGCCAAATCTTGGGTTTAAAACAAAGCCAAAAAAGAAAACCCTCCCCCAACACTCATAAGCCTCTTTAAAAAGCTTCGATTTAAAATGAAACACAAACCTGGCACCTTGCCACGGGACTGCACAGCTTTTAACTGACCCCATATGTAAAGTCAACCTAAGCAAGCTGTTAAGTACTTTAATCCAGCCCTCTAGCCCCCTAGAGGCACCTTCCTCCTGTGAACTCTGGAGCCACATCTCTGCAACAGCAAGCTTTAAATCTGGAAACGTTAACTACCCTCCCATCTTGTTAGAGAACAGAAGTATTCGCCGGGACACAGCTAACAGCAAACCAAATGCCCAAGTTAGGGATAAGGCAGACTACGTGTCTCACTGCTGTGTTCCTTGCAGGAGGACCATTTCAAACTCGCTCAGCTTTGCTACATGATTGTACATCTCTCCATCTCAGGTAAAACTAGGCCCAGCTCAGGCTCCCCACAAGCTACCTATTCCTTTCTCCCATAAAGCACTCACATTTGGTAGCACTTGGTCACGGCAGAGTCTACCTTTTAATTAGACAATGATACGAAGAGGCTGTCCTTTGTACCACGTGCAACAGAGGCAGTGTTGGTTGTAGAAAGCATCCCTGCCACTGCTGTCAGCTCCCATCCAAGCACATTGCACAGGAGGAGGGGTCTGCGCCTCCTTCCCTGGGAATTTATTAATTTTAGACCGCATTGCAGTAGAGCAGATTCACCCCCCAGTAGAATAAGAAATAAAACACACTCTTTCCTTAGAGCAAAGAGACCAAAACCGAAGCATAGGACATACTTAGTTAAAAAAATCCAACACACACAAATTTGATGTATTTGATGCAGGACATGACATGGTTTCTCTAGCTACATTGCTATGAAATCTTAAGTGAAAGACTGCTTCCAGCAGAACACACTGATTAAATCTGAAGAGATTTAAGAAAAAATAAGATTTCAAGGCCCAATTAATTTTCTCATTAAGAAGTCAAGATGGGTAAGGAACTGGGAGCAGCAGCTGAGATGCGAGTCTTTCTCCTTGATTATGCTTCTGTTTATTAATGACGTTTTAAAAACCAAGGTACAGGAGAATAAAAGGCTGACCTTTGATGTATGTGATATGCCATAAACTAGAACCAGTCCTCCAGATTTTTGCTTGTCAGCTTTGCATTTACTAAACAGAAGTTGCCTTTAAAGATAATTTAACATGATTACAGGTCTCTCTCTACAACTGAAGTTCTCTCTTAAAAGTAGCCTATATACATTGCCCCTTCTTTTACAGTGTTAAAAAAAAAAAAAAAAAAAAAGGCCTGAAAGGTTTGAGAGCCAATGCTTCCTGCTTGTCCCTTTTTCTTGGCATCCCAAAGTCATCCAAAATCTTGTCTTTCCTTTTTTTGCTAGAGAAATTTGTAGATGATCTGGGCTTCTCCTTGAGGGGAGAGGGGCCTCCTTGCTCCTATGGAAAAGTAGGAGAAAGGCAGTTCCTCACAAAAAGAGCTTTTCTTATAAATGTATTAGTAATGATCATAAAAATGAAAACAGTCTAAATAAGAAACTTTTCTGGGTGCTGAACGAGGATATCACACACTCGGCAGAAGTGAACCTGTATCAGCCGTTCTCCAGGCAGCCGCAGAGCCTCACAGAACAGATGTGCCATTTCAGTGTTTAAAAACATAAAACTGAAAACCAAAACCCTTTCCAAGATCTTCTTTACACACTAATAACCAAGCAGCACTTTATTTTCAAGGAATAATGACTAGAAATAATTTCTGCAGAACCATGTTCCTAACAAAATCTAAACCTCCAGCTTAAAAATTTGACTAAAAAGAGGGAAAACAGCCAAACTTTCCCCTGTGTCAGGGAATTTGAGAGACTTCCCCATGCCCAAATCAGCCACATACAAATGCTAGAACAAGGGGTTACCTAAAAAAGTGTGTGTAGGGGGGAAATGTCACCCAGGAGTAAAGTCAACTATACTGAGATTCCAATGTACTGCAGGCAGTGAAAATTGTCTAACCCCTTGAAGTTTGCAATCCTCGTCTAAAGTACTGTATACTCCGTAAGTAAAACCTCCTGCCCCAGAAATCCAAGGGACGGTGAAAGAACTCACTTGAAGGTTTGCCTCTTTGAAAAAGACCTGAGGAAAGGAAAAAAAGGTCCATTTCAGGGCTCACAGAATAAGTGTATTTAGATACTCCTCCTTAAGAAAGGACCCAGATGCAAGCAAGGTTTGTGCCATAGTTTAAATCCAGGTTCCCAGGAAAACTTGCTTACAGAAAGATCAGAAGATCTGAGGATCATTACTGCAGAGGATTCAGAGAAATTATCTCCTAATACGCAGTTGAAGACAGAACTAGTCTTGGTCTCTCTTTGGCTTGAACCTCTACTGAAATTTAATGCTGACAAATCAAAAAGGGATATATCCAGAATCCGTAACCCTGATAAAAATGGGAAATCTGTATCATCTTAATCAAAGGATATGCCACCCTGAGCTGGATCTGTGTCTTGTCCCTTGGCCTCGTATGACTCCTGTGTGCTAGAGGTTAAGGGTTTGTTAAAGAATATCGGTTTTGATTAAGTGTCACATACGGTGTAAAACATCCTCTTTATCATTGGAAGTGAAGGTTGGGGGCCAGACAGTGCCTTTTAGTGAGCTTCTAATATAAATTAGGTGTCTTAGGTAATGGGTGGTTTTCAGACAGGATTGATCTTTCTATGGTCCAGTGAAAGTAGGTGTGTTTGGCGAGATGTCACAAAAGCGAGCTTCCTGGCACCTATACTAATGGGCTGGTTACCCCTTTTGGAGTAGGACTTGAAAAATGTAGCACAGGAATCCCCCCCTCCCCCTTCCTAACTTTTTCATTTTCTTGATGTAATGGGCAAAGGTCTATATATCCTTTACTCCTTTGGTATTTCAGTCCTTGTATTTGCAGTATCACTCAGTGAATCTTAAGCCACTCATCCTTTTAGTCACTTACAGCTCCCTAAACTTGCATGAACTTAAAGATGAAGCGGTTATGAGTAGACTAGGTTACTTACTATTTTTATCAGTGTACAACCTTTAAAGAAAAATGTATCAAGTACACCGTCACCACCACAACCAAATGATTTCTATTCCCCATTAAGTCCTCCTTGGAAACTTTGATTGCACAGAGACCTAGGAAGAACAGTAGAGATGTTAAACCCTAAGTTCCCCTGCCTCAAAAATAAGAGCAAACATGCATTTCTATAGACATCAAAACGTGTCTGTATTTTCCTCTTTATGAAGCAGAAATTCTCTCAGCTTTGTGCAAAGAGTGGCATGATCAAAAGCACAAACTGAGCACATGAGAGCCAGAAGCTCTAATGCAGAGTCTAACCATGGACCTCAGGTAAAGAGGGTATATACAAAATAAACCTTTCCTTTATAGTTCATTGACATGTTGTAGTTAAAACTTTTCTGAAAAGTTTCCATGGATTTATGAAGAAGTGAAAGCACAAATGCACAGTCGGTATTGAAGGCTCATAAACCCAGCCAATGAACTAAATCCATATATCTTTACATACGCAAGAATATGTCACAAACATTTTAATATTTCACTGCGTTTCCCACATACCCACTCGTCATCTGAGCACTGGTAAATATCAAATTTGTTAAAAATATTTAGATAATTAAGATACATAAGTCTATTCTGATTCTGACCCAGAAAAGCTTCCTTGGTCCCCAATTTAACTAACCAGGATAACCAAGATTTAGAGCATGAATACCCTTAATTTGCTTATAAAAATGTATTTGTCTTTAAGCAAAGATTTAGGCGCATCCGTAAGTCTAAGCACAGAATAGCTTCATTGAATACAGTGAATACACTGAAAACTTTATGATTAAAGTTGCATTTGCCTGCAAACCATAACAGAACCAGCCTGAGACATTGCCTTCCTTTTTGGTTATTACAGATATGAAGCATGAAAACTCTTCTGTTAGCATGGAAGACCTAGACAACATTTTCTCTCTCCTATCTCAGGACCTCTCGTGCTTATTTTTCTTATTTGCTTATTGTTATAATGAGGTAACTTTGTCAAAGTGCTTTTAAATTTCTTGCTTATTAGAGACATTTTCAAAAACTGATTAACCTGTTGAGGTTTGGGGTTTTTTTCAATAGCGTCAAATGAAGGACACTTATTCTTACACCCCGCATTCCCAAACTGATTCCTAGTTGTCACTTCCTACATCCAAAGGGGACACATGGAACCAATAGTGTGACAGACAGGTATTTCTGCTCAGTAGATTGCATATTGAAACGAGAAGAGAGATGGATATTTTTCAGGTGTGGGTGCTCAGTGGGGACACCTAGGGGAACCAACACGCTTGCCAGGTGCTGGGGTCCTCAGCCAGGCCCCCAGCAAGGCTCAGGCACCAAATGCCTTTGGGCTCATGGGCTAGTCTTTGGACCCCAAAAAGAAATCAGCTCTCTTATTTTGAAGGTGCCCACCTTGACTGTCAGGGATATGGTACATCTTTATTTCTAATGTGTTTAAAGATATTTCCTCCCAAGTAAAGGCATCAAATGGAATACAAACAACATAAGTATTTTTACTGATTGCTAGAAATAATACGTGAATACTTCTAAAATACAATTTGCCAAAGTATTAAAATACAAGAGTCATGCAAAGAGACCTCCATTGCCTTTGAAAACAGACCTGCTCATTTCAGAGTGAATGCACCCATCTCAGAGTGGCTGCAATGCCAATGCCCTTCCAAACCACTCCAGGAGCTCACTTAGGAAATAAACATACATTTTATGAGGCTGTCTTATACGACACCTCACGTTATTCCTCATGGAAGAACTGAAAAATGTTTCAAAACTGCAGAGTTTGCCAAAATAAGTCATTCGCCCACCAGAAGCACACCTGATCCCGCAGAACAACAGCCCAGCAGCAGAGTACATGCAAGGCTGAGCGTTGCTTAGCTTTGCTAATTTGTTGCCACTAGGACCATGCAGTCAGGAGCATGCAGGATACTTAGAACCAGGTTTAGAACAGCTGATGCCAGAAGCATGGGAGGGAGGCAGAGCCACCACAGCAGGAGCACCCTGCAAGCTCCCCGAGCCCTGGCAGGGGCTGCCTCAAGCAGCTGTAGGAAGCCCTTGGGATTGCTTCCTCCAACTCCCATCGCTGTCCTAATTTCTTTTATTTTTCATTTTTTTTAATGGCTCAGACATAATTTCAAGGTGCTCCTGTCTCTTAAAACTTATGTTAAATGTTAACACTGCCTGATTTGTCACGGGAGCACCCCTCCTCACTGCAGAAATACCGGGGGAGGTGGGAAGGAGCGCAGGCATGCCGTGCTCACAGCTCCTCTCCCAGACATTGGGCTGGGGACTGGGACGCAGCTACAAGAGGTTGCTGGTCGAGGTGCTTCTCCGTCCTTTGCCAAATGCACTCTCTCACAGCCTGGGAATTACTGAATAAGAGTGTTCCCAACAAGAATACACTGGTTTATTCCCAGCTCACCCTGTGTGTCAGTAGGGCAGGAGTAAACAGGCTGTTTGCAGGACCAGGAGCAGTCTGGCAGCTGCAGCATGGGCCTCCCTGCAGCCCCATTTGTCCAGCGAGAGGGAAGTTTGCCTGGGGCTTACCTTTCAGAGCCAGGACGGCAGCAGCATCACAGCAGCGCTTTCTGGCCTGCCCTGCATCCTCTGTTTCCCACGGACACCATCAGTGGCCCAAACCCCCTGTGTGGGGTCACGAGGAGCACAAGACAGGATTCAGCAACTGGCAGCTCATTTTCTCTGTGCTACAGCAAAATTACTGCAAAGACAGGAAACAGAGATATATCACTGCTGCAAAGAAGCATTACAGAAATATTGGTGACTCCCCACCTTATTCCACATACAGACATTTTGTGCCTCCCTTGTATTATTATTCAATTTGGCAGAGACAAGAAGTGCTAGAAGGGTAACATTGAAGAGAAGTTGCCTGAAGGATCAGTTCTACATTTGTTACTCTCTCTTTTGTGCTGATGGGAATACAAATTAATAGAAGTTGTGACAAAAAGGTGATTGGATTCCTGGGATTTCCCCTTTTATCCCGTGGCCATCAAACAGTGGGCAGATCACCCGGCGAGCTGGCTGCCCTTGCCTGTGGTGCAAGGAAGGGGAGGTCCGTTCTGTTTGGGGATGAAGCATGGAGAGAGGGGAGGATTTAAGGCCCATTGCCACGGGGAGTTCATGGGGCCTTGCTGGTAGTTCTGATTAAATGTACAACAGCATGTCCTACTTGAATGGTAGGTGATGGATGTGAGCAAACATTGCTGCAGGATATGTACGAGGCAAACAAAGGCCTTTGGAAATGCAGGTCTACTATCAGAGCAATCTACTTAAAGAGACTACATTGAAATCAAGATAAAATGGTTTCTCTTCTTCCTTCTTACCCTTTAGTGCCAACACAGCCCAGAAAAGAATATGTCTTAAATGCACTTTGATACCCCATCCCTTCTATGTACCCCTCTGAAGGAGCTCTCCTGCAGACCTTACCAGTGCAAAATTTCTCTGTACAGAAGTGACCCTTCAGGGTTTGACAATTTTCCATGTATGAGTGGAGGAGGGGGAAAATAAGACCAAAACCCCTTGACCTTTAAAGAACAGGCTTGTCAAATTCAAGGGACAATTTTCATGAAATGGAGTATTAAATTGTTCAGCGCTCTCCCTAAGCGCAAGGCCCCCATTTACTATCCTGCACCCGCTTTGGTTTTATTAATTTCTAATTCCTATTAGTCTTTCTTCATTAGACGGGAGAAGAGCGGGTTTCACGTGCTGTGGTACAGATCCACCTCTGCCATGGAGACAAAACGGAGGCCATCCCCGCTCCGGCGGAGCCCTGGCTGCCCAGCCTGCTCCCCAGGCACGGAGCCCGAGGCGTTGCTGCACACACAAAGTCTTTCTGAGCTGCGTTTTCAGCATCTCCGCTCCCTCCAGGACGCGTGGTGCTTTGTGCCACCCTGGGGTGTGCTGGGCTTTGCCCGAGGCTCCGGTGGCGGCTGGTGACAGATGAGCTTGACAGCCTGCGCCACAACCAGGTGACTGAGCATTACCTCGCCTGCGAGTGCAGGCGCTAAGTAAATCTCATTCCTAATCCAAATTGCTTTTGATAAGAACAAAAGCTGTGTGCAAATGAATATTTCCATCTTATTTCAAATTCTAGGTTTCAACTGCAATATTAATGCTATTTTACAGTGTAATTTACTTGTAATAATATGTCATTATTGCCATTTTACAGTTTTCTCTTAAAGTAGTAAAGAAAATGTTTTAAAAGGCACAAATAGCTGCAGCACAAATCTCCATTCAGCCTAAGAATCTGTGCTCTCCCGTCAGAATGGCACGTAATTGAAAACAATGACATCCCCAATGGGCTAAACCCTCCAGTCATTAATGCATTTTTATTTTGGAATAAAAGAGCACATTTACAGCTTTTTTCCTAAATAGTAAATATAAATTAAACATTTCTCTTCTGTTCCCAGAATAGCATCTGCCAGTAAAGCCAGGGCTGACCTCGAACACTTTCCACAAGTACGTCTCAAACCAACACACTGGGTTTAGACACAAATCTGCCCAAGGCGAAGGGTTTTCTGCAACACAGCACGTAAAAGGCGGCCTGCAATAGGAGAAGCGTCCTTACCTGGTGACAAGTTCCTGAGCGCCAGGTGACCGTACCACTGGGTTGGCAGGAATTGCAGAAAACTCGGGCAAACCTTCAAAAGCCAGGTTGCGTGCGAAGGGATGGAGATGTCACAAGAAGGCGGCGCAGCTTAATGGAGAAGATGTACGTCATACATTATACATGTAATTTTACACCAGTTACGTTTCCGTCTCTCCTATATATCTTTGGATGAAAACTGATGCACCATTAGTCCTCTTGATGAGTGAGGGAACCCGTCCTGGGGAAGAGCTGACAGTCGAAGTTTTTGCTCTCTGAAAGGCTCCACAAACATTAAGGGCAGGATCCCACTGTTATTTATGAAAAACAGAAATATGTCAACAGTTGGACTTAAATAGCAGCCATCCCTTGGTAGGAACTTGAAAACCCTATTTATGCCTTACACAGACTTCCAGCACCTTTCCATGTAAGAAATATCCTCATGGCTCTGTCTCACCCCCTACGTGCTCCCAGTCTGCGGGAGGAGGGATGGGAGCTGTGGTGGCAGGAATGGAGACACGGACACTCCTCCTCCAGGGAAAAGTCCTTCCTGTGGTCTGTGCGGGACATCCCTGTGCAGCGACGTGCGGCTCAGGCACTGCTCAGGCACCAGCCCAGACTCCAGGCAGCCCTGAACGCACCAGCCCCGTAACCTGCTGGGGGACCGTGAGTTGGACACCGCCACTCTGGGGATTTGACTGAAGCCCAATGAGCAAAGGAGATGTCAGGGTTTGGCTGCCAGTCAGGAAGTAAAAACATCTTTGTATAAACTTTTTCTCCCTAACGTGACAAGTGAAGAGGGACTTCAGAAGTAATATTTAATTTTGATTAGTCTTTATCCTTGCTTACTTCATGGTGTACCTGTTTGCATAGCCAGACGATTGCAACCATTTGGTTCATCAGGGTGGAGCCCAGACTCAAGGGATGCAAGCTGTCTGCGCAGGAAAGTCTAAAGACTGTCACAGACTTCCCGTCCTTCTCCAGAAGGATTCCCACCGCTCTTCCCCCATCACAACACTCCACAGCCAGATGGGGTGAAGGCTATTTGAGATCCAAGTGATCAGGAGCGTTGTAGGTTACCCATCAAGTCGTCTCCTGAAGGCTGGGAGTTTATACCAGCAGCGAGTATTGTTAAGCAGCTGTGAGATTTACGCTGCATTTCCAAAAAATATGATTTCTCAGTGTGATGTCTGACTGAATTTGGCAGAAAAATATTTAATGGCTGGCAAAACATTAGTAAATAAAAGCAGATCAAGATGATGTTGTTACAATAACAGATTACATTACTAATCTCTGTCCTTAGGAAAACCCTGATTAGACCAAGATCCTCACAGGGTCTTATGAATAAGTCAGGAAGGGGCTCTAATGACCCCGCGTGAGAGCGTACAAGCTGCAGCGCAGCCAGCGAGGTGCCAGGTGCCTCTCAGAAACAGGCACTAGCCTGCATGACTAACAGCAGTTATCACAGGGGGGTTGCTGATTTTCTTTAATAATTTGGGCCAGATTTTCTGCTAGCATAAACTAGTACTGCTCTATTGAAGCCAAGAGAGTGCTGCCAATTTATATCAGCAAAAACTGACCCTTAGTCTATTTTTAATCCCTTCGTTCTTCATTATCTTCTTGAAGAATTGTACCTCAGTCAGAATACTCCCCACTACAGGGACAAGCAACAGACTTTTCTTGTTAATCGATGTATGGGAAACTCCAATAGTTGAAGTACCCTTCCACCTTTGCAAGCCCACCTAGCATTGATTGCTGATCTTAGATCTTGAATTGCATAATTGCTGAACTAAGAGAAAATTACTTTTTGCTTGTGAGTGTCAGGACAGCTCTGAATCCATGAATGACTCACCCTCAGGCACTGGTGTTTAATTTATGAGCTATTTATCTCCTTGCACACACCCCAACACAAACAATTATACTTAGTAATTTGTTGATCTTATCAAGGCTGTTTGATGTTACTATTGCTACCTCCAATAATGCTGTGCTTTGAAACTTAAACAGGATTTATAACCAAATTTGGATACTTTGCACACGATTCAGATTTCAGGGAAGTTTAACTCTTTGGCATCTAAAAGGTCTTGCGTGCAATTTTCAAAGGAGAGCAAATGCTGCAGCTTTTGCTGACAAATTTGGCAAGGTGGCCCTTTGCAGCATCAGAGCCCCTGGTAAGAGCTAGTTCTGTCCTTGAACAGCACGGGTGAGTTTTCCTAGCAGAGGATGAGCGAGGGGAGTGGGTCCCCGTCCTGGGCCAGGGCACCCGCATCACCTCTGTCCTGTCCGTGCTTTGGGCAGGCTGCAGCGGCTGGGTGCGGTTAAACCTCGTGCCAGCGTTCACATGCCAAGCTGCAGTGTCCTCCTTCGGAGCCCGTCCTGCTGCTCCGGGTCACTCCTGGGAGCCTTTTTATGTGGGCAACAGCCTCTCTCATTACTGAGCAAGGACTTTGTTAACCTTTAAATTATTACGTTTACCATAAATCAAACTTTATGAATCCCTTTGTGCAATCTAACTCTTTCTTTGTTGTCAGGAGTAGGTACCAAACCTGGGGCCACACGTGCTTACCTCCGGCTGTACTTTGGGCGCAGGCAGCTCCTCTGTGCATGCGTGGCCGTGAGGTGGTGAAGGTCCTCACAAACAGGTTTCCCAAATCCCCCTCACAAACCTTTCCTCCTCCTTGCATGCTGCTATGATCATTAGGCTAACTGAAATACAGCAAGTGAACTTGGTGTAAGAGGTACAAGCAGTGCAGGGATTTAACTCTGCACTTTCAAGTCCAGGCTTAAATTAGCTGTAACTTCGGACCTGGAGGCACTGCTGTGGGTGAGGTGGGGGATTGCTGCCCGCAGCTGTGGCAGCAGGGGGTCCGCAGGCAGCGCAGGCAGCGCACCCCGCACCCAGCTCTGCTTGAGCTAAAGGGTCTGGGTCACTGGGGATAAAAACATCATCAACACAGAGCAGTACTTCTTCCATCCCTGCCCTCACCGAAATAGCCCTTGGCATGTTATTTATCTGTGTTTGGACATACCCCCATATATAAGCTTAGCCTTTTCAGTTACCTCTGGCATGCAGAGTTCCTGCCCCAGAGGGCCCAGCAGTGCCGAAGCCCAAGGCCTTCCCCCCCCGCAGCAGCAGTGGAGCCACAAAGGGCAGGAAAAGCCCCGTGTTCCTGTTCAGCCAGCCTGGGTCTGCCGGCCCACTTACTTTCCGAGACTCGGGTGAATGCATTTTGTTAAGTTACACATCACACGTGCTCTTGCAACAGCCGCAGATTTTATTTTCTGTATGGTTTATAAAGTTTTTCTGTGCTGAGCACATACATTTTGCATGTAGAAAATAAAATGCTACAGGCATTCCGTAACCATGCAGAGCCGTAATGAGCCCTGATGAGCAGGCACCTACCAAATCATGGGTTTATGACAGCAAGCACACACATGTAACTTATTTCACAATAAGCAACACGCTGCCATATGTGTCTATTCCCATGGATCGGGAATGGGCACTACCTGTAGATAGAAGCCAGAAATAACTGCTTCAAAGATGGCCTTGAAATGCAGAATTTACTTTAAAACTTCCAAAGCCCAACCAGCACACCACTATTTCAATCTGCTGGGATACTGTGATGAATACCGCTACTTTGATTTATTATTATTTTTTCAAAGCTGCCGGTGGTTCTCATGGTTTAATTGAAGTGAAATGGTGAATTAGCATAATCAAACATATGGAATTAGTATGGGGGGAGCAAACATTAAAACAAGTGATTATTAGTTTTAAACAACTACTAACTTCTAATGATTTCCCCCTCTTCATCCTCTGTGAGCTGAGTTCATGAGTGGAGAGAAATGTTAAAATTTAGCTAAAATTTTTTAAACTGAAAACCTTGCCACACACACTGCTCTTTCAAAATGCAATTTTATGGTCTTACCCCGCACCTGGTAGAAGAAACGGTCAGTGTTGAAACGACCTGACGGAACGGGGCACACAGCATCACTGCCGACCGCCACGGTAAGGACCAACAGAGCTCTGCAAGGACAGTTTGAACAAGCCTGGCAGCCACAAGAACATAAAGTGCTGCACCGAGAAAGCACCTTCCTGATACTTTTGAAGCTACGAGGGTTATTTGCCAGCTTGCTGGCGCAGAGGCAGGAGGAGCGGAGCACACTGCCACCGGGCTGAACGCCTGGGGGCTGCTGCCCAGCCGGGAGCCCCGTGCCAGGGCACGCCGCCACGCTCGGCCGGGCTGCCCCTGCCCACGGCAGGCATCGCCGGGCAATCGCGAGCAGCATCAATAAAGCGCTGGGAGGGGTTCGGCTAAGCTACCCCAGCTACAGGGCAGGCACTCCAGCTGGCAGCTTGTTCTGTGGGACAGAAGGAAGGAAAATACTGCTTACAACATGGCGTTTTCGAAGCATGCGCTCTGGCATACAGACCCCTTGACCAACCAGGCCCTGTGGTCTGGGAAGAGATCAGGGTGAACTTGGGTGACGAAGGGGAGAGGGTAGATGGAAACCTGCGCAGGTAAGAAAGGCTCCTGCAGGAAAGGTAAATCATTTAAAACAATTATGACAACACTACCACCTCTACAGGGCTGGACACAGTCAATGAAAGAGCAAATAAACACGAAATTAAGACAATACTTTTTTTTTTTAAAATAAAGATTTTAATCAAAATACAGAACCAGGAAGGACATTAAAGAGATCATGCTCTTTACTGGTGTTTGAGGATAGCCTTTGAAGAAAAGTTGCTTTGGAGAGGAGGCAAGAATGGTGGTATTGGGTCAGATCAGAGGCCCATCCAGTCCAGCATCCTGGTTTTTGACAGTGGCCAACAGATGCCTGACAGAGACAAGGTGCACATACCACAGCATCCAGCAATTTGTGACTTAAGGACACTCCAAGTGCAGAGATGATACCTTTGTTTTTAACAGGGTTTTTTTTTCTCAGTCAGCTCCCTTTTTCTTCCCCTGTGGCTTTGTCCAAGTATTTTTGAACCCTTGCCAACCTTCAGTATCCACATCATCTTGTGGCAAGAAGTGCACGGCTGAAACCATGTAAAATAAGTATTCATTTTAGCCTGTCACCCACACTAGCCTGAGCACTAATTTATGAAGACATGGCAATCCTTCAGTTCCTCTGTGGAATATTCTGACCCCAAAGATGCTCAAACGGCAGCCGAGAGATGGCCAGCTACATCTTGGTGGCTCTTATCCTACTAAAATGTTTACTTCAATTTTCAAATAGCCAGACGAACACACCAGGGTTTCAGGCAGTTAGGTGGCTATTTCTAGTTCATCACTGACCACTGAGCACACCCACTATCTGTTCTACTTTAGGTAACATACTATGGAAACAATATTATGTTTTATCCGATATATTAATCCACACAGAAAGCCCAAGCCTGCTCCCCTCGTGCTGTTCCGGGAAACGCCAATTAGGACAGAAAACTGTATCCTACACGAGAGGTATCTGTGGGTACAAATAGTCTTCAAAAGTTAAATTTCTGTTCTTCTTTGTGCTTCATAATGGTCTGAAACGTCACGTATTGGGGTGCCCAAGCACATCACCTAGATATTGCTATTGATGCTGCCAATAAAAGACAGCAGTAAGCCCTTACTTGTCTACAGCAATGTTTTTATTTGACCAGGAACATACTTCTAAAAGTGAATCTCCTGATCACGCCTCTTCTCACTCACACAGACAGACAGACATACAGACAGACAGACATTCTCACTCTCTCCTCCCCCGCCCCGCTTTGCTCTGCATGGCACAGGAGTCTCACAGCAGGCAACCTGGTTATCCCTTGGGTATCTTATGGCAAACTGGTTCTCTCTTGAGACTGAAAACTGCCCTCTAACTCCTCATGGGAGCAGCCTGCAACTAGTCCGCGGCAGCCCCTCAAATACATGCCGTGGGAACATCAGGTCCCCCGTGCCAACCGCTTCGCTCTCCAGATCTACTCCTCCCGTCACCCCCCATGCCAGTGCAGGCACAGCTGCTTTCACTGACCTCTCCGCATCACTTTCAGGCACTCTCTTTTGGTCAGCTGGAGGCAGGCAGCAGCCATTTCCCTGTTCCACTAGCATTTGTTTAATCCCAGAAACGTGCCATCAGCGCCATGGCTATTAGGCACTGAGGAATGCAAGTGAAGAGGAAGGGTTAGTACTCCTCCTCCTCTGCAAAATTCCCTACTCCCCGTATTTTGGAAGAGCAGTGCCTACAATGTTTTCCACCCTTCTCCAGCTGGAGAAACAAAACGTCTCCTTCTACTCACCATCATCATCCCCAGTGAGTACAGGTCACTGAGCGTGAAGTGCATGCAGACGGATTTCACTTTTTTTTCTTTAATAGCACACGTGAGTAGGATGGCTACATTACACCTGGAGTCACCTGTGCAGGTTGAAATGCATACATAATGTGTGCTTGGCTTAAGTTAAATCACAATTCTATTTAAAACAGAGTGCTTGAAACCTGCTACATCTAGCTACAAGTTTTTAGGAGTTGTACATCTTAAACGCATCGACCCACTGAGGAGAAACACAGGCTGCACATATTTAATGCGGCAGTTGCCACAAGTCACCAGTGATAGGAGTAACAGAGCTTATCAGATTATTCTTTCTTTTAATAAAACTTGGTTTTATTCTGGAATAATTTATTAGCTTCAGTAGTTAAAAGAACATTAGTTAAAACAGCTGAAGAGATAAACTATTCAGGCAAGTTAATAAGCTGAAACATAAAAAGTTATAGAATATATATTTTTAAAGATGTGGCAAATATTTAAAGTTCATTTTCTATTTTCAGAATATCGTAATAACTTCAAAAAAACCTGTCTATCAAGAACAACTTAGTTCAATTTTTAATTATTTTTATTTTTAGAACAGGGAGGTATCGTGAAGTACACACATTCAAATCTAAACAAATATGGCTTATGAAACGTAACTAAGAGATGCAAAAATACAAAGCAATCCATTAATTGTGCTGTCCTTTCTAACTTCTTCACTGACATGTAATACTTAGGGAGCATGGGAATATTTTGGAAACCAGAACAAATTTCAGAGAGGACAAGAGAACATGTTTCAGCGGGTATTAGTGCAGCAGAGAGGTTACTTCTCTTTCACCAACACATATACTCCACCTCTCACTCCCTTTTCGTTGCGTCCAAAACCCAGCATGAGCACCTTGCTGACTTCCAACAGAAACAGGCAGGCTCCAGGTTTTTTTGGATTTGACTTTTAAGACAAGATTTGGTGGTCCTAATCTTTTCTCAATTACCTAACACCAAAATAATGCCAAGAACAAATACTAGCCGCACCAGGGAGACGATACAAAAGAGAATTTCAAGGGTTCCAAAACATCTGAAGTCCTAATTTCCCTGCTTTACAATACTCTCCCCCCTCCTGCCACCATGAAAAAAGGAGACGCTCTTTAAAACAAAATCAACAGCTACGTATTGAAGTCATCTGCCCTCCCTCTTTCTCCTCAGTGCAATTAAAGGCACGATGCCAACTTTTCAACAATGAGCCTCGTGGCTCTGGCTGACCCATGTCTTACTCTTTCAGAAATGCGCAATGAAGCTCAAAGGCAGCATCCCAAGGGAAGCCTCGGAGCAGGACACGACCAGCACTCCCAGTATCTTAAACACAGAGGGGAGGTTAGCCAGTGATAAGTTGCCTTTTCAAAGTTTAGAGCAAGCAAATTTATCACAGCGACGCAAGAGGTCTGGCACACCAACGAGCCACAGGTAACATCAGCGTCTCTCCCAGCCCTGACCCCACTGAATCTGTAGCTGAAACCACAGGCACGTCAGAAAAGTCAGGCTGTTTTAAATACATTAAACATACCGCAAGTAAGGGCAATTCTACAGCTTGCATTAAAAGTACAAACTTGGTTTTATTTTTGCCAACAACTTATTCTTCTGTGTTACCCAAAGAGACTAGCTCTCCCTCATGGTTAAAGGGGTAAAAAAGTACTCACAGCTGCAACCTTACTTCAGCAGAACAACTTACCTAGCCAGCACAGTGTGACCTCTTCCTTCACAACACTATCTGTGTCACCCTCCGCTGGCCTGAAAACCAGACCTGAGAGGACAACACACAACATCAGGCACCGCTGCTCCAGCCTCCACAAGTGAATAATTTCAAGGCAAGAATGAAATACTTTTTCAAAATGATTTGAACAAAAAAGCTTCAGTCTCAAAGATAACATGATTTTTCTACATGTATTTCCTCTCTCCAGTAAAAACCATTTACGCTGCATCGTTCTTATTATCCTTACTATCATCTTTCAGTGAATGTCCATCTACAAATTCATTAACTTTTTTGAGACAAATCATTGGCATCCTAATCTTCTGATTCCCATGAAAGACTCACTTTCGAGATACAATTGCAGCTGCCCCACACTGCCAGTTACTGTATCATACACGTCTTAAAATTCTGTAATCAGCATCCACCAGGTGCCGTATCGCATTCAGCACACCACAGGCAGTCAATACAGACATCCCCAAACACACCAAGGCTGGTTTTGTCAAATGTTTTATTGAGTGTAGACATCTGGAGTACTGTAAAACATGCATTATCTGTAGATTCAAAAAGGAGCAAGCCACATTGTCCTCACTGTCAAACGTGTCAGGCTTGGCATACATGATGGAGATTAATGAAGTATCATGAGAGTAATATGGTTCCTGAAAAGCTTCTACAATTTGGAGTAGGGTCTTAATCATTTGAAATGCAAAGCTGTTCACATTTAGTGAACTTGCATGTTCGCTGGAGGTGCCATATTTTAATTCAAAACAAACAAGAATAATTTCACTGGGGGGAGGGGAGGTTCCCTAGGTAGAAACTGTATGCTTTTTGTTTCCAGATATTCCATCCTAAATAAAAATTCATATACTTTTTGAAGCAGCACAGTTTATTTCTGAGCAATGAACAACATCTGATATTCATTTCTTCTTGGGTTGTTGAGGTGTATTAAATTTAAAGAAGATAATATCTCCATCCTCCACTATGTAATTTCTGCCTTGTTGTCTGTATTTTCCAGCAGCCTGTAAATAGAACAGACAAAAGGAAAATGGGTTATTTCATTAGACATTTTATAGTATTTTCAAATTGTAATTATTTAAATACATTTTGGTAAAGAAATGGTACTGCTTCAGAGTTTGACAGCCACAATACTCCTCAGTTTGGCATAATTTGGTTTTACATACATATAAAATAGATACAAAAATAATTTAACCTCCACTGAATCGGTGGTGCTTAAATGCCATCTGCATTATATAGTGGTAAATCTGTAAACCCTGGCAAGTCTTAAGATAAAGGACACTAAAACAACTCTTTTCATCCCCCCCCCCCCAGCTTTCAGGCTTTCTTTTTCTTCATCTAAAAAACCTGCAGATGGCAAACACTGGCGGCGGGAATCTAAAACAGTATTGCTGGAAAGGGCGATCGGCAACAGTTTGCATCATGGCTGCATGGCTATTAAACGGGTAGATGAACTACTTCTGAGCGGCTGGACAAGCGAGTACTGTCAAAACTAAAGAGGGGAACACTATGCAAAAGTCACAACTGTATATGCCTCGTGCTTCGAGCGGGGCTCTCTTGTCTGCTTGTGCCCAGATAATGAAGGACTGAGGAGCACAAAATATACAGGCTCAGTTTTTCTGTCAGAAATTTCCTTTAGAAGAAATTTGCTTCAGAAGGACAGATATAAGAGCAGACAGGCTGTGAAACCAGGATACAGGAGAATGCATATAGACCAAAGACATGAAAAGGAAATTCGTTATGAAAATGCTGTACTTGAGGAGAGCAGAAAATAGGCAAGGAATCTATTAAATATCAGTACTCTCCGCATTAGAATTTATTATTGTATTTTTCTATCTTCATCTCGTTGTAATTAAACCTAGTATTACAGAGGCTACAGAGAAGCTGTGGCATTAGGACTGACAGACTGGGCGGGAGGTGGTCTGCAGAAGCATTTATCTTGAAAAGTGATCTAAAATATGGAAAAGTTGAGAGCTTCTGCTTTAGTTCAATAACCATTCCTGTTTTGAAGTTTTCTCTTGCAGGGGAAAGTGCTTCCATGCAAGACCTCACTGTGCCATTATTCTCAATGACACTATCACAGTGGTGGCATGCTAAGATCCCATTACAGGAAAGCTGTTAACTAATGACCTTAGTTGCAGTAGAACAGATCAGATTAATGGTACATAGTTAACTTAGACACCTTTCTTTCACAAAACCTGCTCTGTAAAGCAACGTATTTCCCCATATTGCTGTCTAGGAATTTAGAGGCTCGATAATCTTGTTGCTGTCATTCCTTATTTAAATGTTGTCACCAGTGATGCCAGCCTACAGAAAATTGCAGATAAAATAGCCTCGACAATAAATATATAGTGCAATAGTAATTGACCTTATCCCACATGACACTATCGATAAATAATAAATAGTACTTTGCAAATGTTTTTATATTCCCTCCCCCCGGAAATCTGTTTAGACTATAAAAGGTTTACTTTCAAGTAGACTTAGTAGTTCTTTCCTTTGAAGATCCTAATAATGCTCAAAGTCGAGAGTAATTAGACTAATTGATGGCATAAACACTAATAAAACAGTGTTGTAAAAATCATCAGCAAGCGTAAGCTGCAGGCACAGGTACAGAGACATTTTACAGTCGAATACATTTATTACTCACAAATATTTGTAGAAAAAACTGACCTCCACAAAGTAACAATGCAGATTTTTTTTAGGACACTATTGCACGCTGTCAAAGTGGCATAGACTTCTTTAACTGAATACATTTTGACACACTAATGCAAGTTTATGTATTTTTCTTACCAGTTTACAGTTAATTAAAAGTGACAGTGTTCCTTTAAATTCTCTAGAGACCATTTAATCCATTTCCATTGCTATCAGAAACACTGGTTGAAAAAATCAATACCCATTTGTGAATCTTGAGTATGTATTAAACAAGACACGTCTAACCAGTTCATTTGCACTTGAAAGCAGCCATCTGTAGAAGCCAGCTTTGCCTAAGCAGATATGATTGCTAATAATGTGATATCCCTGTAGACTACAAAGCCCACACAGAGCTATTCAGTGTATAGTTCACAGCACTGGCATTAAATTAGTTATGCTGTACTGGTGTTAGACACACACAAAATCAAACTTAAAAATCGATCAACTTGATAACATACAAAGCAAGCAACTCCCATTACCACTGTTATTTCAGTTGACTCCTAAAAGCTCCCAAATTTAATTTTGAAATTTACCAGCAATATAAAAGCAATTAGTATTGTGTATGGCGTGAAACATTGTATTAAATGCAAATTAGAAAAGACTACAGTAATATAACACGTTTTTCTAAGAGCAAGGGTTTTTTTCTAACCTTGATTTAAAAACTGAGTAACAAATGCAAATATGCTTGCTTTACAGATACTTCAAAACAATAAAAATTTCATCATTAAATATAATTTGAACATGGAAGCTTGATGTTTAGAATCTCACATTGTGAAAAGCAAATAAAAATATACAAGCAAAATACTTATAGATTAATTTAATGGGTATTAACTGATGCAGCTTCTCAGGGAAAACACTCAAGATTTGAGCATCAAAAACTGTTGCTGGCAAAATTTGAATCTTGGTTACATAAAGTGGTTGCTGACTGCAGAATATTAGATTTATTTATAGCTGTGGTTTCACTTTACAACTACAACTCTACTTCCCTTTTCATAAGGCAGTTCACATGCCGCAACGAACCAATTATACTGGGATTTTTTTCCCCTCACTTCCTGGGGTTCAAACAAACCTATTAAAGTCCCGCTGCTCAGTATGATCTTCCTTAGTGATACCACTGAGAATAAGCTGAATTTGAAATCATAGTTTTGCATACCTTTCAAGCTATCAAATAGCAAACAATAAAGCTGAACCTTTTAAATTCTTTAACACATTATAGTGTGTAGGAACCTTCAAATACTGAGCTTGATTAAATCAAACTAATGTGCTTTGTAATTGCAATTTTATAAAATAGAAATCTTAATAAAACATCAAAAATGCCAAACGAGAAACCAAATGTGTATGAAATAAAGGGAAGTTTCTCTGCTTAAAGAAGGTGGAAATAATGCAATACCAATGCAGAGAACAACAGCTTTTCTTATGACATTTATTTGCCATGTACAAGTTCATTTCATATTTGATAACTTCAAATCCGATATAATTTGTCAGCTATACGAAGGGCACAACTTTGGGCACCCAATCAGTCTCTGCCCTCTAGTGTTGAGAAAGCAGATAAAACTCTTCTTAATAGAAGTGTCACTACAAAGAAGCGTGAGCTCAAGAAAAGTTTTTCATTAAATATCTTCACTGTCTATTCAGTAGATAGTAGCTAGGAAGCTTCACCTATTGTAATACATTTTCGTGGACTACATACAACTATTACTGGCACCCTGAACAATCAAAGTAAGGCAGGCATTTTTTAATAAGACATCAAAGGGTGATTGAATTAAATACTGAAATGGTAAATTTTAAGATTCTAATTATGCCTATCAGAGCCTAGGAGTGGAATCCACTAATCCTGAAAAAAAATGGTAAATTTTTATATTATAGTATTTTCTTAACCATTTGCATCTGACATTTGTAATACCTTCACTGCAAACTCAAAACAAGATGACACATTATTAGAAGAAACAGATTTTCTGTTTCTTGCTTTTCCTTTCAGAGGTGATTAAAAAATCTGCTATCTTGCCTTAAAAATTTGATTTTTCAAAAACAAGTTCATTTTAAAGCTTATTAAATTCTGAACTCTAACATGTAACCAGAGAAAAAAAAACATTAGCATAGCATTTGGTCTTAGTGTTGACATTTAGTCCATAAACTGTCATATCTTGGATACTGAAATAGTTGCATTCCTGTTCAGTAAGTTGCTGCATTTGAACTCTTTCGTAAGTAAAAGATGGAAATAGATTTTGGTCTATTGCTAGAGGTGACTGTTAAGATTCGCTTAGCATCAAGAACTTCTTCCCAGTGAAAAACAGACTTGAAATGGAAAAATGGCACATATGGAGGAAGGGAGAAGAAAAAGATGGGGAGCTCACCTTGACAGCAGCTTCTGAACCTCCTTCTTTAAAATCTTCATATTTCATTACTTCAGCCATAATGAATCCCTTTTCAAAATCTGTGTGAATCTTCCCTGCTGCCTGAGGAGCCTTCGTCCCTTTCTGTCAAAGGGAAGACCGGAAGAAAATTAATTGCATTTAAGAAGATTGATTGCAGGAAAGACGTTTCTCCTTTTTGATATTCTTTCAGGATCTGCTGAAACTTTGTTTCATATCAGTTAAAATGTCACGCATACAGCTGGGTAATTCTCAATATTGGGACATACAGACAGATGCCTTTGCCACAGATAAACCAACTGATATTAAAGAAGGGCAGCTTTGTTTTTCCTAATAGGTATCAACAGCAGTATTGATTTTAGAAGCTATGATTGCGTTTTGTTGCGCGATTCACTTCGATCCCTAGCTCTCCACACAGAAAGTGAGGAAAATAAAGATTTTTAAATAACTTTAAAATCTGAATTACTCCAGACTTTTACTTACGTCCAAATAATTTCAATTAAATGATAACATTCATTGGCGAACCACATTTGTAATCAAAAATGTTTTATGGATCTCAAGCCCTACATATTAGCTTATTTTTATTTCAGAATAATTTTAGTAAGTCTGATATGGAACAAAATGAGTATTCTTACCAAAATGTCAACAACTGAATCACTAAAAATAAAAAATCACAGGCAACTATTATAAGATAATTTAAGTTTATGCAATAGAGGAGAATGCATTGTAACTGCATGCTTTAAATTACAAGGACATACATTCTGTGCACATACAACCATGGAGAGAAATTTGAGAAATAATGGTGACCTAAAGGCTGCTTAATAAAGCATGTTAAAGTGCTAAGGAGTCTGACACTGTAAAGCACAGTTTTTACAATAAAAGATGTATTGGGTTAATATGGCTACTCACTGATGCTTACCTGACTAAATATCTTTGCACATTAAATCAAAGATACTTACAATCAGTCTTAAGACAAACCAGCTTTCAAATTTTCTAATAAAGAGCAAGCATTTCTCCTACTGAAAACGGTGGAGTTTCAGAATGTGCTTTTAAAAACTATGGCAAGAATCAGAACAACAAAACTTCTGCTTTTATATTATTTTGGTAGCTATTTCAGGGACTTTAGCTAGCAGTTATCACGTAAAAGGAGATGAGATGAAAAAGCTAAAAAATAAACGTGCTTTTAGGACACTAAGTTTAACATGCTAAAACGTATACACAAACATCTGTAGCAGTATTAATAAAAATATTAATCAACATAATTTCCAGTAAATTTATGAAAACAAATTAATTCCATTGAATGAAATTAAATACAGCACTGAAATCCACTGCACAGCACTAAATACACTGATGCAAAAAATAAAAGCTCAATGACAGATTTGCACCTCCAAAAGTTGACATTTTTGTAATTTTTAAGGTAGAGTTTGTAACTACATGCATTTCAAAATATTTTTCAGTACTAATCTTTCTATTATAACATATTTACATTCAAAGGCAAACCACTACAGCTCAGCTCTTACTGTCCTCTGGGAATAAATTAGTCGATCTCTATGGCTATAATCATTCTACATCAATATTTAAAATACATAACATAATTTTAGGCATTACATAAGTTCCCAGATAAACATACAAAACTACCAAAATAAACTAGGTCTAAATATTAAAGTCAGTAAAAGACCTGAATTACTGCACACTGATTTTAGGTTTTTGAGCCCAACTGTGTATCCATGAGGAATATAATGATGTTATATTGCTTTTATTGCTGAAAATGTAATCCGAGCAAAGCAAAGGAGGAATGAACCATCCGCAACCCAAACAAACTTAGTGAATACAAAATGAAAAGCAACATCAATTTCACTGCAGACAAACCCAGTCACACAGATTAAGCAAGCACAATACTGGTACGTCTTATCTCTGACCACAGGAGGAGGGTAGACAGATTCTACAGGATGAAGAAATTCAGACTATGTAATAGGCAGAATCAATTGTTACCTGCCTCAATCAATGCAGCTCCACTTTCACTGTTCAGCAGCTCACAAATAATTAAAGTTATCCTGGACAAAAACCTCATCTGTAATGACTAGCTAACCGCCACCATGACAAACTTCAAAGTCAGTGATATCAATCTGAATTCAATAGTGTGGAACTGGATATAGCTGATGAATAAGTATGAATCTTACCCTGATGGTCCATGCACGCACTTCATCTGGGCCTGCAGTGAAAAAGTATTCTAGTTGGAGTGCTGCATATCCAGCCTTAATGATCTTTGCTAAAGCACTGAAAAAAAAAATGAATCCAATTCATTCAACATACACACATAAAACAGCTAAATGCCCCAAGTAATCAAAATACATGGAAAGACGTGACATATTTTGAAGACACCGGGTCTACTTTTAAACACAGCAATAATCACAGTAGCCTTTTTTCTTTGAACTCTCTTCAGAAGAACTACTTTTTTTACTGCAGAATCATAAAGACAGTATTTTGATTTGTTTATTTGGCAGGCTACAGAAATATGGGATAAATTTAAATCACCCTATCAGGCAGCACTTTTGGTCTCATGCAATTTTCAGGACTCCAGGTCATGAAAGCATAACTGTTTGACTGAAATTCAACGTTGGAACAATTTATTATAGTTCTCCAGAAAAATTATGGCAAAATTTTCTCCACTGTCCCTATTCCCCATGGATGACGAAACAGTTTTGGTGATCATTCCTTCTCAAAAATATACATAACTAATACCTATGTTATAATTAAAACACTGTACAGAGATGACAGATGACAGTTAAAAACTTAATTTAAAATAAATCTTTTCACTCTGTCTCATGGTAAAGAAAGGAGAAGATTCTCTCTTTATAATGGTAATTACTCTGTCATTTATTATTCTATCAGCGCAAGCAATTAAATTACTGCAAGGAAATAGTTGATAATAAAGTGTAGGGAAAATGAATGCTAATTAACCTTTGTGTCATGTTCTCTTCCAGATACTTCTGTTTCTCCTCAGCACTCATATCTTGCAACTTGAGTTCCAAGGCCCCACTAAAAGGAATGACCAAAGCACCCGGGTCGTGCTTGTCCACCCACTCTTTAATTTTTATCAACCTGTAGACAACAAAGGGCACAACATTATCTTGTAGTGCATGCATGGCTGTACCACATTCATTATTATCAAGTAGCACATACATATTCATAAGAATTGCACGGTTTTATGATGCCATCTTTTTGTGTATTGCTTTCCAAGGTCAAGGCATTAACAGGCAGCAATTGCTTCAGGTGTACTCCATTAACATTTCACTGTTTCTTGGTTTCTGTTTGGCATTTAATCTATCAGAAATAGGCATAATTTGAGACAATAACTAGGGTTTTGGTAGAGGTTAAATACTTGCAATCTAAAACGCTAACTGAATAAAACTTTGTAGATCTGTGGACGTACATTTTTCTGAGACTTCCAAGAGTGATATTTATCAAATGCGGTAAAACTGGGGGTCTTCAGTCTTTCCTCTGACTTTTTTTTTTTTTTTTTTTTAACAAGCATCTCAGTGGCTAGGGCAGCTGATATTAGCAGACAGAAGAGAACACTACACTCTATAAACTCCTAGATAGCAAGCAGCATAGCAAGCAGCACCCTGCTTTTTCTGGCTATTGATCTTGGAGTATGCCATAGCTAATGAACACAGGGCTGTGTTTCCACTAGTTTCTCCCACCTTTCTACTATCTCCCCAGGACAAAGCTTCTAGATATTATACTACTATTATTTTTAAATAAAGAATCAAATTTCCCATCTCTCCATCTTCAATAACTGGCAGCATCAGTAATAGCTTGCTGTACATCCAATTTTTTTTTTTTTTTTTTAGTTGAATGAAACTACAAATTTAGAGCTACAGATTTATGGTGTTAGTTTTTGAATGTTCAATATCCTATTAAAATTAAGAAAATCTTTGCAGCAATAGTTGATGTTTAAACAATCTTTAAACACAAGCATCACATTCATGACTGCAAGTACTACTTATTTTAAAATTAAGGGAGACATTCATAAGTTACCTGTAAGGAGTTCAATGTTATTTACAGGGCACTATTTCTGAACAGGTGTGAATGGTAAGAATGACAACTCTGTATGCTCAGCAAGAAAACACTAGAGGCATGGGAATACTTCCTGTACACTAAGAATCAAAGTACAAAATACAGTACTTTGGGTGCCGTAGATGTTTCAGACCTGAAGCACCCACCATACAGCACAGGGTTTTATGCTTGCTGAGTTCTTTCTCTTAGTCCTGCTAATCTCCAAGATTTAGACTAAGGTTTTAACTGCTATTATACTAAAGTGCTTTGAAACTGTGGCCTGCAAACCTTTAAATAATCAATGCAAATGTCACTTCAGAAAAAAATGAACTGAACCACAAGTTCATCAACACACATTTGTCAAAGAAAATAGCAGGGGATCAGAGCTATTATGAGATTAAGTGCATGGCCCACTGAGTAGGGTTTTAGACGGGACAAAGAATATAAAAGTTCACTCAACAGTTTTCACACGTTTGTTATATAAGGCTGGTCTTCTGTCATTTACTTATGTAAATACCCCGTCAGTGGTTTTCAATCCTCATTATACTAATCTTTTTTTCCTCCAGTTATCCAATGAAAATATAGTCTGGTATCCAGGACTGATACTGAAACACTATTGCCTTCAGAAACGTCTGAACTGAAAATCACAATTAAGGTGCATTTCTGAATGTGACATGTGACATTTAACAGCACTTCTAAAACTGACATTTGTAGTTAACTAATTTATTTTGGCTAACAAACTGGATATCAAAGTTCAGAGCTTATAAATGCCAACCTTCTACAGAAAACGTGTCTAGAAATGGATCTGCTATTCATAAGTGTACTTCAACATCTGTGCATACATCCTTTTTATATTTTTTTTTAAAGAAAGTATCTAACATTGGCCTCCAGACTAATTAAATAATGTACCAAGTGAAAGACAGAATGAAACATGCAAACTTGAAAAAGTGAAATGAGCATGAAAGTAATGTCAAAAATTGGATTCAAATTCTGTTTGGTAAATATGGTCATCATAACTAATAAACTAAGAACTATTGTGGAACAACAAGATAAGAAATAATTACTTTGGCTAAAACACCAATTCAGAATAATAATAGTCTTAGACTGCCATTTTAACAGCTTTTCTATTGAGTCCTTAGAGGGATTATTTGCATTCCTCAGGTATTCTATTGTACAATTCAGATGAATAAAGACTTACAAATCATTCCTCTACCGCCAGTGTGAGACTTTGATCCAGTGAATACACCATTGTACCTTAACTATAATTGGCAAAAAACCTGACAGTGTAGAGCATCACAAGCTTAATAACAAAGGAGAATATCTCAAAGTGTTGACAGATGATCTTCATAATGCAGGAGCAGAGCTGGTACATTTTAGCAATAAATGAGCACTGAGGTCTAAAGGTCTCTGAAGTGACTGACATCAGACCTGCTACAGCCTCACTAAAAGAATAAGGTACTGCATCCCACTCTGTACAGACAGTCGGGTTCTCTGCCTGAGTCTTTCACTTTTGTGACTTTCAATGTCACAGGAATTACTAAAAAGTACCAAGGAATTCCCCTAATGGTGATCAAAACAAAGAAAACAAAAAAAAAAAAGTAAAAACTCAAATATAAACACTGATATATTTCTAAATGAAATTTTCCCCAAAGCAAAAATGCTTGACTAACAATCAATAAAGTAATAGTGCAAGTTTGCTTTCCTGTTAGGTATAACCAAGTCTGCTAAACAGAACAAAATTCTCTCAACAAATGGTAACAATTCATGTCAAAGTCTGTTTTATTTGAGCACATAATTTTTCCATGGAAATGCTGTATGTCTGTAAAAGGACACCATTAGTACACTCATTTGGACCTTTGTCAAGATAAGCAAATCCTGGAGTATCTCTCCATTATTTCATGCTGTACTTGATACTGAATGATGAAGGGTATTGGATTTTAGGCTGAGAGAAAAGACTATTAACACTTAAGAAAATCTCAATTAAAAAAAAACAAAACCAACAAACAACAAACCACAACACTAAAATGTAACAAAATGAAAAGTAAAAAACCCCAAACAGTAGAACTGGCAGAATCAATGACCATAATTAACAGCTGAAACTACTTTAAGAAACAAGAAAGTACTCCAGATGAAAATGCTTCTTGACAAAGTAAACTGAAAACTATGTGAAAACAGTGTATACACAAAAAGCAATTTAAAATATCCTCTTTCCTAATTAGGTTTCTAAAAATGCCATTATTAGTATTAAAACTACATTCTGATTATAAAACATACAGCAGAAAGAAGAAAGGCTTATTCTAGTACTACTCAGTAATAACAGCGAGGGATCCCTCGGAGCATTTCTGGGCATCCAACAGCCTTCCCCTATTGAGCTGGCTTGGTTCTTCCCTCCAGGTGGCTCTGTGGAGAGGAGGAGTATGCCAACAGCAACTACAGAGGGTTCCTGAATTGAAATTTTATTCTATTTGCCACAAATGGACAAAATATCCTTTCAGGAAAAAAATACAGTCCCAAGAGACAGTAAGACAACCATTCATTCTGTGATGGCAAAAAGAAAATCTTAAATAAAAGTTGAATTGAAAACTCAATTAAAAAGACAACTGTGTAAAAACCTGACACAAGAACAAAACCGAGACAAGAACAAAACCAGATCTGAACAACTTGCAAGTGAAGGCAGCACTCAAAATTCTGACCAGGGAAAACAGCCAAGAGGAATGAACATGCTCACTTCCCCCTAACACTCTTACTGTTGGCTGATAAGGAGATAAGGAAGGACAAAGGCATGTCAGCATACCTACTACTAACTCAGAAAAGCTATGAAGACCAAGATGTTTTCTTGCCACTACTAGATTCCAAAATTTGACGAAGGCATTATTTAAGGGCATTCCAGTTTTTAACTCCACATCAGCCTGACAAGGAAAAAGTAAACAAAAGAAGACAGTGACTTCAAGTGCAGAAGGACCAGGACAACTCCCAGAGTTAACTCCTGATACTAAATCAGGACGCAGAACAGACCTTGGAGAAAGGTTTAAAAATGAGCGCGCTCACTGAGAAGGCCAATAAGCAAAGACCACCAGAAAGGGGAGTTGTGCAGAAGGGGGTGCCTTCACTTTAAAATGGTGATGGTTCCTGAGGCAGAAGAAACCAAAACCTGCAGACAACCAAAATAAAGAGGTACAAAAGTTGCAGAATGTACATTAACTACAAATCGATATTTGACAGAGTTTCACATGAGAGATCCAGCTGGGAACAGAGACAGAGTTCAGATGGAAATCAGAAGTAGTGATGGAAGAGAGAAGCTGCAGAGAGAACTTAAGCTCAGTGGACACCTGCAAGACAAGATGATCTGAAAAACTGACCCCTGAGAAGAAAGGTGATTTGTGAAAGTATGCTTTTGTACAAGCAAGACCAAAAAAAAGCCCCATCTGACTCATGGAAGAGAAACAATTGTTCTTCTGTTCTACACCTGAACTACGAGTGGAAATTGGCAGAAACAAAACAGCATGGCAGGGCAGAAGAAAATACCAGGCAGCACCACAAGAAGGAAAGAAACAAACGTAGATAATGAGATAAGATCAAACTAAGTGATCAAAATATACAAAAGACTGGAAAAAAGATCTACAGATAGGAGTGAGAACAAGAGGACCTAGCAATGCCAACAGGCTCTTCCTGTTGGCAGTTCTGAGCAACCTCAGATTTTTAAAACCTTCCAAACTCAATATGTTTAGTGCTTTGTTCTCCACTGTTGAAAAGTTTTCCATATGTGTAGCCTAAGCCACCTTTATTTCAATTTAAATGTATGAGTTTAACTGAGCCTATACACTATGGACTGGGAATACATACTCCCTGTTTCTTTACAGCAGCATTTTACATACTTAAAAACTGAGGTCCTTCTTTTTTATTTTGAGCTTTCCTTGTAAGCCACATATTACTTATAACTTTGAACCTTTTTCTGGACTCTCTCCAATTGGTCTAAAAGTTCCTGGAAGCACACAGTACCTAATGCACTCCTCAGAGCTCTCAATAATAATGTCTTATAAGACATTAAAAATAGCTAGAGGATTAACTCACACATTTTTCAGGTGATTCTCCTGTTTATAAAACCCACTATAGCACTTGCTTTTTTGTGACAGCACTGCAACATTATCTTATGCTCAGTTTATAACTTATTGTATGACCCTGCTTGACTAGCTATTCTTAATACTGTATTTGCATAGTTGATTATTCCTGCATAAAATCCTTCTCAGAAGTTGCACCCTAGCTCTTTTTTTCCTAATGATTTCTTCTATTTCTTGAGATGCTCCTAAATTCTAATTTTGTTCTATACATACCTGGACATCTCCTAGTTTGGGGTCATCTACAGATTCAACAAGAATGCTCATCATCCAGCTCATTAATGGAAATACGTAACAGTATTCAACCAGCAGCCGCTTCTGCAGATCTCATAATGAGGTATTCTTCCATTTGGAAAGTGAACCACTGATAACTACGCTCTGTGTATTATCTTCCAACCAGTCTTGCACACTCAACTTCCAGTAGTTTCCATCTAGCCAATATTTCCTATCTTGTTTATGAGAATGTTGTAAGGCATTGAAACCTTTAAAGGCTTAATAAAAATCCCAATATGTAGTAAAGTATATTTTTTCATTATATACACAAGACCATTAAATTTATCACAAACAAAATATTAGAGTCATCTCGCAATTTAGGCAAGTAATAAATAGCCAACATGAATTTTTGAAGACAATTGGGTTGCTTCTAGGTGATTAAAACCAGTTTAATTGTTCCAACATTTTTCATGAAATTAAAGGAAAAATTCATTGACTTAAAAATGTCTTGTTTCTTCCTTTCTCTTTGCGACTTTCTTTTGTCTTTTGAAGCCTCACCCATTATCCACAAGTTATCTAAAATGATGATAAATTAGGCAATGATTATTTTTTTTGCCAGGTCCCAAAATGTTCTGCTATGAGTACCAATAGGTTTAGTTGATTTGATGGGATGGGAGAGGAAGATCTAATTTATCTAAGCACCAGTACTGCGTGACACAGGTCATAGGTGATGTCCTTCCCTTCTGTTCTGTTAGCATGTACAGACTCCACAAAGATGAGGTCCCACTGTTCTCAGTGCTGTACATATATATAGATGAATATGTATATGTATTCTTATATAAATAAGAAACATTCACAGCCTCAGTAAGCTTTCATTCCAAATTTATATAGTCAACAAGGAATGGAATGGTGAAAATGATGAAACCAATGTATATAACAATTTTGTATCACAAAATAGGTCAGTGGCAGAAGTTAAGAAGGGGAAGCAGAAAGCAGAGGTGGTACTGTGCTGTAACAGATTAACATGCTGTAACTCTTATTGCTACCTGCGTTTTTTAGGGTGTCCTTTTCTTCTTGCACTACATAAAGAGAAAGGAAGACTAAACAGGAAAACATTAAAGAACAAAAAGGTACTTTCTTCCCCACCATGATAGTTTGCTTTTTATGAAGACGACAAATATACGGAAGGTTTGGGAGTACCTGTTACTGACCTAGGCAGTCCCATTTCAAATCACCAGTGACGTTTACGAATTTATTTTTTTATTCCCCGTTCCCAGATGGCCAGGAGGAACACAGCAATGTTTGGATTTCAAAAGGCTCTTTCCCACCCCCCACCCCTCACCTGCCAATACTTTCTAGTAACACTTCAGAACAAAAGCACCGCCTCCACACGCTGGGCTGCTCCCTGGCCAGGAGCCTCCTCTCAGCCCCTCAGGACAAGAGCTTCAGGAACTCAGAACTTCATTTATCCTGTGCATCCTGACTGCTTTAAGTGCCTCGATACCTTCCGAGAGTCCGATGTCCATATCCCCTCCAGTATTTAGTCACTGCATCCAGATGAACTTTACAAGAGACCAACGCGGAGAACCTATCTCACATGTTAGATGTCACTCATATCTCCAACACAGATTGACTTGAGCCTTGAAACATGCAGTGGAATAGTCCTTAAAATTCTCTACCACAACATTACTGGGGACTTGGGACACATTCCATGATCTCAGGAATCTTACGACAGAATAGATATATAAAGTATTTCATTCTACCAGATATGGATTTCACACTTTTTAACTTCATTGTAATTTCAACTGATACTATATCAAGAAAAGAAGAATAGAAGCTCCTGATCAACACTGTCATTTGCCATTTATTATAGATGGGTTTATAACTTTCCTTAACATTCTCCTTTGAAATGTAAGTAATCCCAGGCTCTCTGCCTCATGTGTGTCAAAGCAAGTTTTTCCAGGGCCTTGATCTCTATCATGGTCATTATCTTAAATCCCCTATAATTCCGCAAAATCATTTGTCAGATGGGGTGACCGGTATTGCACCTAGTATTTTAGTTCATGTTGCATCCCAGATTCTAAAGAAACATTTTCATAATCTGGACATGAGCTTCTCATCCCATTCCTTATCCATCCACATGTTACACTTGCTTTTCTGCTACCAGCTGCACATGGAGCAGGGACCCTACCAGCACTCCCTGCAGGCATACTCAAGCTGTTCACCAACAAAAATAATCTGGCAAAAAGCAGTTTTGGGAGGGAGGGAGAACTTATTTCTTTCATACCCCGGCTCCCCACCCCTCTTCTTTTAAGCCGGTCAATTCACTTTCCCATGTATCCTTACAACTGGTTGTGCCAATGTAACTGAAGGGTGGTGCAGGAACAGCTGAGGACTGTTAAGGACAGGAGCACCGCAAGCTAGCCTACCACCCAAAAAAGAGCAATGCCACGATGCCAAGTTCAATCAGGAATTTTGGTGTTTATTATTGGAGAATGCTTGTATATGGCACGACTCCTGAGCAAAAATTATCCCATATGAGATCACTTAAAAATAGATTCTTCAAGGCAGAAAACAATATTAGTTGACAGGGGGGAAAAAATCAAGGCAATATTCTGGAAATTCATATGAAAGCATTTCACGCCCTCAAGATATAATTCTGTTAACAAATTGTCTAACGTAATGTGGTAGTAGTATACAGTTCTCAGTTTATCTGGTCTAGAAAGCTACCTGGAGATATTCACTGTTTAACGGTATGTTAAAAACACATAACTACATAACACTTCACTTACAACTTTATACTACTGATCACTTTTTGAACATATTTCATATAAAGATTTGGCTTAACTGACATGAAACTTGTTTAGCTGTTTTGGGTTTGCAAGATGTTGGAACTGTGAAAGAAATAATACCAGAGAACATGATATTACCTGTAAATTGAGTACAGACAGTAGTTAATGGACAAAATACTTTTATAACTAGGAGAAATAAAGCATGCATAATAGAAAAAAATCAAGTTGATGACCTACAACCAAGTTTGAATTAAAAAATATCAAGATAGTAGAAAGACAAAGAGGTAAGATAACCCAGAGTGACTTTTTCTGCTAATCTATATAGAGCTCCGAGTAAGAAAAGATTTTTCAATACCTTATACAGCAAATTCCATCTAACAAAAAGTCAGTCAAGGTAACCCTATTTTAAACATTTGTAAGAAGCATCATTCATGAAGAATAAAGATCTTGAAATCCATTTTTAAAACCTTCGTTTCTGATCTAATTTTCAAGACTTCAGTAATATCTCTTTATCCAAATTATGGTCCCCATTAAAGTGATCAAAACCAATTATGACTTAACCAATAATGAAAATGGTACTACACTGCTGCTGTAGCACCTGCTGGTACGTGAAAGGCTTACAGTCTCTAGTTCTCCTTGGTCTGCCAATTCTGAAAATTAATTCTGTCTTAACTCAAGGGGGAAAAAAAAAAAAAAAAAGACATGGCTGTTGCTGTCAGCAAGGATCAAGCACAGTCAAGACTGAACTAGTGATGAAACTGCATAACAATGCAGACTGCAACAAATCGTGCACATCACGTTTCATAGTTACAGGCATAACAAGCTCCACTTGCAGCACATATACTTTGGACAGAAAAGATGCCTTTGGAAAGTCACATCTTGTCCTTCTTTCTGCTATCATTTATAAAATGCAGAGTTTTGAAAGGTTATCTTGAAAACTCTAACAAATTAATTTAACAAATGCGCGTTCATAAATTATAGCAGAAGGAGCAAATCTCAGTTGCAAGACTTATGTGCAAAATGATGATGATTGAGATACCACTACAGATGAGTAGAAAGAATCCCTATTCCATAGTCAGGTTTACATTATGGTATGATAATTTTAACTTTTGTCTCTTGACAGGGCTTCTTATGTCACATGGAAAACTGTATTCTTAAGGGTCCTGTACAAAAAAAGTAGGACAATTCATATCAATGCCATTATAGCAGTCTTAAATATGTAATCCCATAAAAAATTATAAGTCATGCATAAATAGAATATTTGATCAAAAAAAACATGTGATACCTTAACAAGAGAAACTTTACATGAAATGCATGACAGACAACACCATTTAAAATTTCTGTTCAATTCTTCTACGTACTGTGTGCCCACTTGCAAATACAAGGCCACACTCCCAAACAAAAAACATGATCTATATAAAACCCCTATGTAATGAAATAAATATATACTAATAACACTTGAAATAAGACACTATAAAGAGTAATTGGGAATATATTCCACTACTGCTAATTAAAAATCCTGCAGTGAGTAACACAAATGCAGACTACAACATGTGCTAGTTTTGGCTTTCACTAATGTCACACAACAACTTAATGAAACCTAAACAAACTGGGTCAGAATATTCCCCCCCAGTTCTCTTAATGAAATATCCTCTCCTGTTCACACATGGTAGAGGGAGACGCCTTCCTCGCTTCTCCAGAATTAGTCTGTGTGATCTTAATTGCAGAGTCTCTCCAGACCACAGAATTCACATGAATGCTCTCTTCCTCCCTCCATCAGCTGTTGAAAACTACGTAAGTATTAAAATTGCAAGAGTCAAATATTACCACAATAAGAGCATTAGATTTAAAATAATAAAACCTGCTTATTCCCCCCGCCCTCTTGGACCATTACCAAGTACTAACATTTTGTGATCACAGGATACTATGAGCAACATTTTAAAAAACAATTTTAATGAGACTAGTAATAAGAATCATAGAAGCTGGCGATACTGGACTAAGTTGGGGGGGGTGTTTGATGAAGAAAAGATCAAACTTGTTATTAGGCTGGAATATGCTACTCAATAAATCAGAAATTAACTTTGATATTTATCCAGAGAAAGAACATCATCTAAGCTCTCAGTATAACGAGTTATTTAGTTGAATGGTTAATATTCAAACTACAGCAGCTCAAAGAATACAAGGTTTAATTTCAGACACCTGATTTAGATACCTAATCTTGCTCTGCTCCCTATATAGTTAATGAAGCAGGAGGCTCTTCTGAGGGCAATTCAGAGCACTTAAATTAGGGCTCTGGTTCTCACTTTTTTCTTAAAGCATCTTCCCTCTCCCCTTTTCATAGGCTGCTTCAGAAACTAACCCTGACCTTAAGTGTCTAAGATGCTTACGTTACATTATGTGGTGTGCCCCAGTCTTACCTCCTGCTGATACATTTCCTCAAAATACTGTCTAATAAATACAACAGCATATACTGTGCTGTCATATGGACATGTCCATGTCCAAGTAAAACATTGAATGAGTTAGGGATTTTCACAGTGTGCAGAGATGCCTTGTATGAAAGGCACTTCACTAATTTGAAAAGCTGTCACAAAAATGATCAATTCTACAGACACAGTCTGTTTACCTGTCTAAACTATGGTGAAATGAAAAAAAATTAACAATATCTGAATCATCTACTAAAACATACTTGTCCTAGGGGAACACAAACTTTGATTTTTTTCAGAAGCAGGAATAAGTATCTGGATCAGTGTCTGAAATTATGCTCCATTTATCTGACGGACTGTAAAGGATCTGTTAGACATGAAGATTTTTATGGCTGAAAATGGAATGACAAAGTAAATTTCTGTCAGAAATAAATACTCTTATTCTGTGGGTGGGTGTGTACAAAACATTTTTATTTGCAAACACAAAACTAAAAATTTCATTTATTATAAAACTACTAGTTTACCTATCTTCATTTTCTTATCGTTTATGGAATTAGGATGCATTCAACGCCCCCAGCAATTTTAACAACAAAAAATTATTTGACTGAAGAGAAGTTCTACCTTGAAGTTACAGCACTCTGTGGTATGTTTTACCCTTACAAACACTAGCACTAACAATAATAGGATCAAAAAGCCAAACCTAAAATGCAAGCTACTTTAATTTTTATGAATTGGCCCAGAAACCATTTTTCAATAGAAAGTCAGAACATAAACCCAAAAACATACTAATTCATGTTCAGTCTCTTCTGAGTCACGAAAAGGCTCCATGTGTGGTAGCATACATGATCGTTGTCAACATAAATGAAAATGTTCATGAATAAAAAACAGGCTGTATAAAGAGCTAATTATAATATTACTATCAATTGCTAGCTTGCGCTTGCAAATCTTTCATATCATATAAACGCATTGTTTTTGACATTTCTCTGCAGCTAAACATCACATCATTTCACTTTTTCAAAGTAGTTCAAATATGCACGGGATATACTATAAGGAATGTGGTCTGTGTTACACTGAAAAAGAAAAAACCTATGACATAAATGTGCATTGTCATTAAAGCTTGATTTAAAACATTAATCAGCTCCCAAGTAAAAAAAAAAATCCAGACTTCTAGCAGCCTCTATAAAATCATTTCTACTTTCTGTATATTCATCTTTTCTATCCAAAACAGCAGTTGAAAACACTTCACCCAATCATGCAATTGAAGACTAAAACAATACATACACCCAAAGCAATAGTGAAGTTGTGAATTATTCAGCTTGCATCCAGATGTTTTCTTACCATTAGAAAAACTGTTTATTTGCTTAAAGCAATCACTTACACTCTTTTAGCACGAGTTGTAAGAAAAGTTTCAGTAACCAATGAAAAGCACCATTGCTATTTTAACGCTCAAATGGATTCTTCTATTTTAGAAGTGCCATAGAATTTAAGTTTGGAAAAGGTCTGCTCAACAGGCAAGAGCCCTAGTAAGTAATATATGGTTAAAAGCAGACCTAGCCAAAGGAAAAATACTAAAAAATCATAGTGGGCGGTTACTCTGGGACATGATAGTCTATCCATTTCTCCACCAAAGAGTCACTTAACAGATACAATGCTATTTTAGACTTAGTTTGGTTGAGCAATGACACCACCAAAGAAGAAATGATCACAGAAAATAACCTTGGTAAACACAAGCTATTTGGTTTAAAGGAAAAAATAAAGCATGCCCTGATAAATTTATTCTCTCATTGATATGACATATGATTTTCTATGCAGGAGAACTACATCTATAAAGTATTTGATAGTGTGCTGCATGTGAAACTACTCATTCAGGTGGAGAAGAGGGGGAAGTGGATTTGTACAGACCGTGTACTGAGTAATGCACTGGATCTGTTAACAGGAGAACAAATTGATGTTTAAGGATATCGTTAATCAAGTTTCACAAGGATCAAACTTAGGACTGATCTTGTTTAAACACATTAATGACCTTGACACAAACACTAGTTGCATGCAAAGTTTACGTTTGATACAAGAGCAGGAGACATTTTCCTCAAGGAAAATCATTGTCATCATCAATTGGAAGTGACATAGAAGGGGGATCACGATGGGTTAGTCTTCTTCGGAGCAACTCTAAGCCACCAAGACAATGCAACAGGGAAAAGGCAAATGTAATCTACAGATCCTACTGGAAATGCTTCCCTTTATTTAACAGGCTGCATTACGTCTGCATACAAGGTATTCATGAAAGCATGTGGAGTACTATGTGCAGCTGTGGTCAGCTAAGTTCGGAACAGGTCTAAGATTATCAGAGGAATGGGAACCTCATGTAAATGACAGAGACAGAAAGAAAATTGATAATGCCTGCTTTAAATAAGTACTGGAGGTAAACACCAATTAGATAAGATACTATTTAATCTGCAGGACAAAGCTGCCAGAATCACCAATGAAATAAGCCAGCCATGGAAAAACGTAGGCTGGAAATTAGCAGAACATTTTCAACCCAAGGCAGCAGCAAGATTCTGTGAACAACCTCCCAATACTAAGTGCAAAACAATCAGCTACTGTTAAAAAAACCCCTTAATTAATTTATGAAAGTCATTATACTGTGTAGCTACCAACAATAACTGGTTCTGTACTGAATGCAGAGGAGGGATTACAGTAATTTAGGGATTACCATATAGTTACAAGGAAGCACTACACTTTGTGAATTCAGAAGTACATAACGGCTATGCAGAAATGCGAAAGGGGGACAAAGAGGTCTCAATCTCATACAATCAAGTTCCTACACATTTTGTAAAAAACAGTGCCTCCACCAGGGAAAAGGCACGAAGAACTCAACCACCACATATTTGACTTGGCTGGAGCTAGCCAGCTGACCAGCAGCAGTAGGCTGGCAGACTGATCATCATGCAAAAAGTCCTCCTGAGCCACAGAATACGATGCTACCTGCTGTTCAGTGCACCATGTCCCTGCTTTTTAAAGAATGAGTATAAATTAGGAATCCCTGTTGTAAGGAAACAAGAGTCAAACTCTTGGAAAACTAGACTTCATGAGTTCTGCTCTTCCAAAATAAAATGTAGTAAAAATCAAAAATAGCCCATACCACCATGTATAGTTACCAGTACTACTCATGAGGAGAGCACGGGCAAGGCAGAACAGGAGGCTGCAGTACTTGTATCACAGCTTGGCAGTAAGTAATTTCAAAATTTGGGCAAGGTATACATTTTTAAAATAGCACTAATGAGAACACTGGACTTCATTATCCTAATTGGTCAAATGAAGAAAATTAAGAACATGATTATTTAAAAATGTGTGAAAATTTTAATGGAATTTTCTTACTTGGCATCACAAACAGAAATCTAAGAGACAGAAGTAAAATCCAGTTCTCCATCACCAAATCTCCAGGCATGTAAAATGCCTTTATCATAAAGCCATCCCTTGTCCTCCTCCAGTTCCACATCAGTATCAAGTCTTGCTCCAGAGGAAGGGAATCCCATCATCAGAAGTCTCCTATCCTACCCAACCCTACTGCATCCTCAAGAGCAAGCCTGTCCTTTGCACAGACCAAGACAAGGTTGGCTGTAAAGGAAAGGGAACCGTTTGGTCCACCCATGAGCAGACAACCCTTTGGGGCAGGACATGGATTCTGAAATGCATTGGCAACCTTCATTCTGACATCTTCTGACTCTAAAGTGTTTCCCATTACAACATTAAGACACTTAATATAGCTGTATGTAACTTCCAATTTCTAAAAAAGCAACCAATAAACGTGTTAAATTCTAAAGTGAATGTACTCATTACATACCCACTACACAAACCTATCTTTGAGCTAATGAAGCTACAGTGACTATTCGCCCCTCAACAGACCAGAAGCTGAGAAGAGGTAAGGCGTTCTGCTATAAGATGTCACAGATACTTGCTAAGAGCAGAGAAACAAAAAGACATTGTACCTCTGAATTTCATGCTGTGCTTTGTAAGGAGAAAAATCTAGTGAGTACAGTCTCTTCTGACCCTTCTTCCTAAAATATGGTCACTTTCCCATCCCATCCAACAGTTCTTCGCATTCTGTTGCTCACTCTGGTTTCTTTTCACAGTGTCATTCTCCAGTCTTCAAAGCTTGCCATCCTGGTCCAACAGCTCTTTAGCAAGATGCTTCCAAATGCGACCCCCAAACTTACACCTCTTCATTCAATTCGCACCTCCCTCCTACCCTAGCTTTTGGTCACTCCCACACTCCTACTTCCTTTTATCTCATGTGTGGGGTTAACAGTTCTGGTCCTGGCCAGGGACCCACCTCCTACTCAGTTTCCTTCATTCCTCAACATACAGAGGTACATTTGGATCAGAGGCACTTTCAAATTCCTGTTAGGTCTGCTCAATTCTTAAGTTTAGTAACAGCTATTGCAAAGAAAAATTCCTTAGCTGCTGTGTATCTCACAGTATTTAGCACTACATTAAATATTTACCACCGCACTTTCTTACATTTTGTTTAAAAAATAAATCATACAAATACTGAAATTTTAAAATTTGTGTTCTGCACAAATCCAATGCATTTTAATGATTTTTCGCATTAGAAAGAGGGCAAAGTAATTATGTAATAGGCTGAAATGAACTAAGTTCAGGAACAAAATACCAATTTAAAAAAAAAAAAAAAAAACAACCACACAACCACAAACCAAATCCACTGTATAGTTACTTAAGACACAAAAACAATTCAATAAAGGTATTATATCTTATCAGATACATACAGTAATATTTGTTTTAAAGAAATATTCAATACAAGTCCTTTGGTAGAGTCTAGAAAAGCACATAACATACAGCTGTACTTCCAGTGCCTCCACTTATCATATGAAATCTCTTTACACAGGCTGTCGTGGTTTAACCCCAGCCAGCAACTGAGCACCACACAGCTGCTTGCTCACTCCTGCCCCCTGCCAGTGGGATAGGAAGGAGGGGGGGGGGAGTAAAACTCGTGGGTTGAGATAAGAACAGTTTAATAACTAAAATAAAATATACAATAATAATAATAATAATAATAATAATAATAATAATAATAATAATAATAAAGGAATATAACAAAAAAAGATAAAACCCAAGAAAAGATAAGTGATGCACAATGCAGTTGCTCACCACCCGCTGACCGATGCCCGAGCAGCGATCTGCGCCTCCCGGCCAACTCCCCCCAGTTTATACACCGAGCATGATGTTCTATGGTATGGAATATCCCTTTGACTAGTTCAGGTCAGCTGCCCTGGCCATGCTCCCTCCCAGTTTCTTGCACACCTGCTTGCTGGCAGAGCATGGGAAAGTGAAAAGTCCTTAACTTAGGATAAGCGCTACTTAGCAACAACTAAACCATCAGTGTGTTATCAACATCATTCTCACACTAAATCCAAAACACAGCACTGTACCAGCTACTAAGAAGAAAATTAACTCTGTCCCAGCTGAAACCAGGACACAGGCAAAGGACAAAAAACGGGAACCTAAATAGAGCAGACAAACACGGTAAAGCTAACAACCATTGCATCTTTCCTAGAACGAGAAATTTCTCTCAGAAAAAGATGCAGTTGATAGTTTCTCTAGCACTTTCATATAGTTATTGTATGCTGTACTTTTGGTACATACCCGTGGAGCATGCAACAAGAAATGCCAAGAGTGGAGGAGACTTGATATGACTTAATATTCTAGTCGTAGCTGCACATGCCCTCATTTTGCTATATACCACAAAGAAACCACAACTATACATTACATATCAATCAGAAAGATGATACATTTTTTAATGTTTTAATGAAAATAATGCAAAGTATGGAACTTCACAGTGATGAGATGCCTAAAACAGAAGTATTCCCCCAGCTCTACAGCAGTTATAAAATACTGCGTAATAATCCTTTACGGAGAAAGCACTTACTGAATTTGTGCAAAACTTATATGCTGCAATTTTCAGAAAAGCACCACACTACAAATGCATTCCATTCATTCAGAAGCAACCCAGATTCAGTACTACAGAAGCTGAAGGTACTGCTCAATGCAATGATTCATAGTTTCCCTAATAGAAAGATTCAGCAGTTTTCAGTCAAGACCTTTATTCCCTCTCTGAATAAATGATGCCTGAAATTTTTATTCTTGTTCTAATGGAATTTCAATGGCCTTCACTGCAAATCTACTGGAAATTTTCGCATATTAAGTGGAAAAAATTAAATGATGTTAACCACATTTTAATGTGATTAAGGCTGACAGGGTCATTATTTCTGCTAATCACTCAGTTTAAAAAGCTCAAACAAAACTTTGTAACAGCCAACGTTTTTTCTGTTTTTCTGTATGTCTACTGTAGTTGAGAATTAAAGCCACTACAGAATACGAAACACAGTATATATCATAAAAAGGATATATCAAGTGTTTTCTGCAATTTGTACATGGATTTCATTATAATTAATCTCAAGAGTAAAAAAAGAAGAGGGAATCAATCTTACAATATGTATACCCCTTTACTTCTTTTGTCTTCCTCAATCAAAAGACAAAATAGAACAAGCGAATATATATCTCTCTTCCTGTAGCTCCTATTTCCTAGCGAAACAGTGAAAATATTTCTGCATGTCTTTACCGTGAATAAAAGGTATGTGTAATCACTGAAAATAATTTCTTAGAAAGTGCCCCAGAGACACTTACAAGCAATACGGAGTTCTGCTTGTTACCATTTAGGTTGGCATAAGCTGGAAAATGGACATAAAATAGTGGAACGGAGGCAAGTGGCAACGATGAAGAGCAAACACTATATAGTTTTCACAGTGTCTTGTAGTTTCCTCTCATGCAGCATCAACGATAGAACAGAAAATTAAGGAGACTGCTGCTATGGTCACTGGCTCAGCTTGAGAGCCACAGCCTTACAGCCAGCCCTGCCTGCTCTTGCTCAAAGGTTCGCCACTGATAGCAGCACTGAATCCTGATGGAGCAACTCCCCAAGATCAATAATGGAACACAGAAGCCTTCAGGGTGATCAAAGAGGGTGGAAGGACTTAAATTAAAAAACAGACATAAGTTTGTGTCATTCGCACTACCAGAGGAGGGGGGATGTTGTTTGTGGGATTTATTTTTTGTTTCTTTCCGGGTGGGAGGAGGCTGTTCAGACTTTTTGTTTGGCTTGGGTTTTAGGTTTTTTGCAGGATTAGCATTTTCTGTAAAGACCACCACTGTAATGCTTATTGCCTACTTAATAACTAATACCACTCTCTGTGGATCCTTGTTTCTGGAGGACCTGTACCTCTCATGCCATGTTATCTCTCTCCTCACAAACCCAAAACTTACAGATGATAAAAAAAAAAAAAAAACAACAAAAAAAAGGCATTTACATAAGTAACTGTTTATATTTAAGTTACTTTAGAAGAGAATGAAAGTGCAGACAGACTGATTCACATTGATCATTCCCATCTGCTTTAATCAATACATTTCAACCTTACTGATTCACTAAAAATAAAAACTGTATTATAACAGCTTCTTGAATTACAAAAAACATTTTTAAAAGTAGTAAACAAGATCATTACCTTCTTAACATTAAGGTACGTGAAATTTATCTGAAAAATATTTTATTTCCTTCCCATTCCTTGGCAAAGCATCCAATCACATACACAGATATTTTTAGATCTACTCCATGATTACAACAAAAAATGCTGAGGAAAAAAGATAGTAATTAATCATATACAAGTCTTTTCATATAAGACTTTACTTCTACCTTCATATCTAGCATGTACTGCTAACTCTGTATTTCAACAGCCAGCAGTTTTTTTTTCCCTAAAGAACATTTGCTTCCCGCCTGAATAGTTTCCACAACAAGAAAAAAAAAAAAAAAGTCCAACAACATTAGATCATTTACTATCAAGGAACAAACTATGTTAACATCAATATCATATTACAGCTGTAGGTTGTGATGTTCTCGCAAAGAAACACTGGTATTGTTGGACTTTCTAGTTTTACTGTGAAGCCATGCACTAGTGCATCAACTAATAACCTCACTGAATTCTTATGCTCATCTAAGAAGGGACCCTGCTGAATGTCCTAATGCATCTTATTGTGAATCTTCAGCAAATAAAACTTCATGTATGAGCTCATGATGTGCTTTGCTGCTGGAAAGTCACAGGCTCTGTGGGAAGCTTTTTATCTTCCCAGCAGTCAGTTCTCTGAGAACATCAGTGCAGCTACTGTAGTTACCTGTAGATTACTTGTATTTTCTCACATCTGTGTCCAGCAATCTAAACCATGATGATAAAGGGTCATTAGGTTTTGAGTGAGGAAGGGGATGGACTAGACAATTTGCTCTGATAAGCTCCTTGTTGCGAGCGCCCGTTTAGAATGTGAAATGTGGGGTTATGCACATTCTCAACTCAAAAACCAGTGCCCTCAGAGCACCAATTAAAAATCATGCTCAGCCCATCTTAAACTACACGAAAACATCTTACCTGAAATTTTTACAATTAATAATATTGCAATAAAATAATTCTGTCATGGTAAGAAGGACATCAACTGCCTATTAGCCACAAAAGAATTCAGGTACAATTACTAAGGTAACTGCTGTTTGGAGCACAGCAAAGCAATTTCCCACAGTGGGACTTACAGTTCAATTTACCAGTTGGGCAAATATTTTGCGCTCTGTAGTGGTCTACAGAGTTAACAGTTACCTGTAACATTTGAGCAGTGTTATACTTGGTGAAAACTTTCTTCAACCTAAACAGGTGTTTCAGCTTTATCTGTTCCCATGAATACACTTTTTTCCCCAACCCTGTTCTAAGAACTATTTTAAGGCTTTTCAATTAACATCAAATGCAAATTTATGAAAGAGCCAATGGCTCTATTTTCCCATTCCAAGCTACTCACAATGAGGTCTTGTAAGTTACAGGCTACTTGGAAGAGGTATGAGAATAAGCACAATGTCACCTATACAATGATGTTAGTCCTCAAGTAACTTGATGAGGTGGTAACAGGCTATTTTTCCTTATGGGGTATTCTTAATTCAGTACAATAATTAAAAAAAACAATCACATGAGTTAGACAACACTGTCACAAATGGAGAGACATGTACCCACAAATGGAAGAAGGCTGCATTTTCATATGCAGCAAAACCAGATTATACCATGAATACAGTTCCGCTGACATGGTCAGTGATAGAGCTGTAAGAATCCTTTAAAATATTTATAGTGAAATTTTGTGCCAAACTCCAGAGAGTATCATGGTATTATGTTAGGCAATAGACAGATACATGGAAGGACAAAGGAGCCATTGAGTATTTCTTGGTCAACATACAAGTCGTCACAAGAAATTCAGAGACTTAAGAGTATGAAGAATGTAACTACTACACTTCCCTCTTCTCAAAATTAAAGATTAAAATAATTACCATTCAAACACTAATTCATCAGCTTAGATAGTTCAAAAGGGTTTTTCTGCATTGCCCTTGCAGAGATGATGATATCCTGCTATGTTGCTTTTGAGTCTTAATTTCAAGCCAGTGAAGAAAAACAGAAGACTGATATTTTACACAAAAAATTAGGTCTATTTCTAAAGTAGGATAATAGTAACAATGCATGCTCATAATGGATTTTCCACCAAGATTCAAAGACAGCATTTGAAAAAGAGCTTTTTAATTTCATCAGTTACTTTTATTTTATACATATACATCTCCTGGTTCTGACTTCTGCAAGAGGACTAGCTACACACACCACACTTGTATTTTTCTTTTTTTATTACTACATGGCCTTTAATGAAAATGCAACATTTTGAGAACTAACGTTAACAGTCTGCATCATCAGAGAAAATGAATCCTTAATAATTATTCATACACCAAGTAACTGTAAACCCAAATCATTTCAGAAGACCTGAATGTGTCAAGAACTTTGACAATTATGACTGGAGCCAGGAAACTGTAGCACTGCAGAATTTCTTATGAATTTTTCTAGTTACTTTTTATAAATGCTGTCCTAGATGACAGCTTAATGTGTACCACATGCAATATTTATTCTTCTTCAGTGTCAGACTGTCTAGCCATCCAAGGGAATACAAAGAATGTCACTTACTAGGATAAAAGCACAAGGAAGGTAATCAAGGACATATGTAACATCAGCCAATCATGCCCTATTTCAACATCCTATTCCATTCATAACAGTTCAACAATTATTTGCTTACTGATAACTTGCTTTCAGGCTGTTTGTGTTCCCCATAATGGTGGCTTGCATTTATTTTGCTCTTTAGAATTGGACACTTGCTGTGCCATGCATGTTTGTCAAAACTTTATATCTTCTGTCAGAAATAGCTTTAGCATATCAAATCATTTCTGTTTGTCAGAAATCACTAATAGAACAATCTAGTTACCTTCTATGTCAACAGGGTACTAACATAACTAGAAATCAGAAACAAAAGGCTATCACACAACCACACACTACTGCAAGACAGGTAGCTACAACCATGTTTCTGTTTAATATACTTTGAGCATATAGCTATATCTTTATGGAAAACCTAATATAGAAATTAGACTTGACTGGAATGGAAAAATATTTCAGAAATATACTGTCTAAGCACAAAGACATTAACCTTGGTTTTTAAGCTTAAATATCTTAATTCCTTACTAGTCCTCCATGTCTCTTTACCATATTTTTGAGAATTTATTTATTTTACCAAATGCCTATATGGAATACTTGCAGACACCTTATCTGCTGATACCAAGCTATCTGATAGATCGAGTTATGAAAAAGCATTAATTCACAAAGACAAGTAGAGACAGGCAGATAGAGGGAGCCAAAGACAAACATTTACCCTCCATAAAGTTACTTTTAAATAATAATAATAATTTAAAAAATCCTATGGGAAACTGAACACGCATGCACATGCACGCACACTTCATTAATCTGAGTATTCTGGGACATAAAGATTTTATTAAATAAAAACAGGTATGGATTTAATGAGCCTCTGAAATAAAACATAAGCTGGAAGAACCATCACATGTTTTAGATTGACAACGTTGTGCAGGTTTTCAATGTATTAGGTGTAAGGTTTTCTTTTTTTTTTTTTTTTTTTAATAAAAGCCGTTTGTTTGGATTTAAATACATTTTCACTTCAGAAGTGTAACACTGTGCCAGTGCATGAGAACAAGAGTGAGACTTGATATACAGTGAATCTGATTAATGCATTTTCATTGTTGAACTCAATGAAGTACAAAACCAGCACATGCACTTACTGTCTTTCAAATATTTATCTTCTAAACATCTCTTCAGGCTTTAGAAACTATTGCCAGAGCACAGTAAGTCCCAAACATTATTTTAACTTCTCTCCAAATTAACAATAATTAAGGTCAAGCATTGGTAATAAAGGATAATAAGATACCCATGCCAAATGTCTCATTTGACTGTTCTTCCATTAAACATATATAACCTACGAACTTTCCTCTCCAATTTAAACATGAAGAAGCATCTATTCCTGGTTTCAAAACAAGGATACATAGTTCTATTCATTGTAAAACTAGTGACTATCAATATTTGAACATTAGTCCTTAGTATTAGTCATTAGAAGAAACTCAAGTTGTGAAAATAAAATACTCTGCCAAAACTTTAGAAGGTAAGTAATCTTTCTTGTGAAAAACAAGCAGTTAAATGAAAACATATTTCCATATACTTAAATACATAAAATTGAGCTGTAAATAACCATAAAATTAAAAGGAAAATTATTTTTAAAAAAAACCAAATAAAATGCATCAGATTTTCAAAATAATCAATGAAAAATGTCTGTCAATTGTGAAACAAAGAATTTACTTCAGAGCAAAAGTAAACTTGAAAAATGAGTGCCAAAGCCACAGCAGCCTGTATTTCCAATTGTATAAAAGAATCTTCCTTCTTAAACATTATTTTTCAATTTATAATAAAGGATTTTTGATTGGCTGATGTTCCCATTTAGCCCCTAGTTGTAGAAAACAGAAAAATAATCCATAAAATATTCCCCCAGAGAATGGAGATGCTGCAGACCATTCATGAAGAACAATTTCAAGATGAGTATTGTTCCCAGACCCCATAAATTTCTCAAATATCAACTGCAGTGAGATAAAGAATGGTAGGTGAAATAAAATTAACTTCAACTATGAGAACTGAAAGAGATTAACGGAACTCTGTAGCATGTGATAGCACGAAACTTTTCAAGACATGATCCAGACAGACAAATTCAATAAGCAGAATTTTAGATGTACATACATGTACTTGTTTGCAAATCAGATTCATAATCTGTTACTCAGTATTGGTGTAAGGAAAGTTACTTACTAATTTGGACACCGTTTAAGAGATACTATTAGAGTGATACTGACTGCAATGCCCAATCCGAATTTCCCCATACAGATGTTTTTGCAAAAGCAATACAAGTAATTCTCTTGTTATTTCAGAATAGGAGACAACATTATCAGAGGGGTTTTTGCTTAAAAAAATTCTAAAATGAAAGCTCATCTGCCAGTTATTACAACTGTTGGTGTGTCTACCATGAGAATGAAAGACTGTCTGTCCTCTCAAAAAACACAGGTTACAAGCAGCAAGGAGGTATCAGACCCTAATACAGAGAAGGAACTACTTGCATTGCTCCCATCGTACCAAGTGAGACCACAGCCACTCGCCTCTCTACAGTCATTCAACAGGCTTGCTCTCTGTCTTCCAAATTCTAAATTCTCAATAGGACCCACACAAAAAAAACTGGTGGTTTTTAAATGCCAAGTCAGATATAATAATAACGACCGAACAGATGTTAAAAGCTGGGGACACATGCCCATAGTATCTATTTTCCCCTTGATTTGAAAGAGTAATTTATTTGCTTTATGGACTATGCACAACTTCTGTTTCCATGTTGTCTAGTTGACAAAGACAGGCTAACAATGCTCATTCATTCTGAAAAGCACAGGGCTCAATAAATTATAATAATAATAATAATAATAAGTAATAAGAAATATCTTAATATACAATAACTTAAGAATAAACAACTACTATCAAGAATAATAATCTCTTGCACAATTCTCTATTAGCTGATTTGCAAAGCAAAAAAGGGCAAAACCCCCCCTTTATTTAAAAAAAAAAAAAAAAAATCCTACTTTCTAGGATAAGACCTGCTCGTTAATGGGACAAATTTAAGTTATTCTTTGAGGTCATAAATCAAGCCATGGCATACGTAGATCAGTCTCTACCCCTCTCTCCCCGTCAAAATTCTCCTGAGGTTCAAATATGCAGAAAAAGGTAACTTGATTCAGCTACAGCAAATTAGCAGATAGCATTTTAACTACAATGAGAGAAGTGTAACTGGACCTTTGTAACTTGCATCACAAAGGAGATATAAAAATATTTTTATAAGTCAACAATAAACAGGAAAAAGCAGCAGAACAGAGTTTGTCTTCTCCAAGTAGATTTAGACACTCATTTTCAATCAAAGAATAATCTCTATCCCTGGGAAATTTAATTGAGTAGACTATTTCACCTTACTTCCTTCTCTTTCTCTCATCAATATTATTACACCCAAAAATCACTGCAGTGAAGGTGGCTGTGCTTATAATACACACAACACAAAAGAGTAAGGAAACAAGAAGTGTTCTACTTCTTCATCAGTACCGATGTTTCTCATCAGGAACTTGAAATGTGAAAGGGATTTTGACACAAACATCTACAGGCTTACATGCACAGTCAAACTGCTTTACTCTAAAATGAGTAAGAGTGAAATCACTACTGAACTATTTACCATTGGAAGTAGGATTTGAAATCTGCATCCAAGGTAATGATACTGTAGATAGATGACAGCACTGGTGGTTAGTACCCTAGTCTGAGGGTACCTCAAAATCCCCAAGGACCTGTTGATGGGGTTGCGCTGATGATCCTCAGGACTAACAACCCTGGACTGGAACATACTGTAAATTACAGAATCTGGTCCTCAATATAAAAGCTGGGTTCTTAAATTGCTTACCCTTCCCCCTTCTTCCATTCTGTTACAAAGACACGTTAGAAAAACTTTGTTTCTCCTTCACTTTTTCCATTTCAGTGTTTAAGACTTCACTGGCTCCGCGTACTACGAGAGAGAGATGCCTATTCTCCTAAATAGAAGCTAGTCTGAATCTAAACACGAAAGCCATAAAAAGCAAGATGAGACACTCTGAAGCTGAAAATCTCACTTTAGAGTATCAAAAGAGATATCAAGCTACCGAAAATTCCAAACTCATTTAGTTGCCAGTAAAACTAATATAGTAAAACTATATAAAACTATACATTGTCAAAAGCTATGCTCTAATCTACAATAAATAAGAGGGAAGCATTCTAAAGAAGAATTGATTCAAAGAACTAGAAATCTGCATTCAGGCAAGCAAGCAGCACATTGCTTCGCCAGCTAAGTCTGTGACAGCAGCGTTCAGTGAAGGACCACAAATACATACAATATACACTTTAAATCACTCCAAGGACATTTGGAAAGCCTTTGAAAAAGAGGACCAACAGAACACATAGTTTCTTTGGAGACATCATTCAGGAGATAAATCTCTGATACAATTCCAGAAAAAAATATGCAATTACTAGACAATATCAATATTTTTATTGGGTAACTTGATTTTAAAGTAGAGAACATTTCCCAAAACCATTTTGTCTATGATTTCACCAGCACCAACGCTTTTAGGGAAATAGTAAGGAAAACTGAGGCATAAGCACAAGCTTCCCAAACAGTGGAAAGTAAGTAGCAGAAAATTGAAGTAAGCCCTTTACACACCATACTGGGAAGAAAGAGGAGCAGTTATTTCTTAGTCTCTGCTTTCTCCATATCCACTACGCAGTAACGAAATGTATGCTCAGACATATCTCTGCATCTCAGGTTTGTTTCTGAGCAGTTTAAGCATTCTTCAGTTTTAAACAGATTGAAGTTTGAAAAGGATGTCATACTTCACGATGTATCCAGAGTCAGGACCATGTCACACTGCAATGATTTTGCAACAAAGTTTACATCATTGTCTTTGACAATGTCACCACATACCATTTTTCTGTGGAAGTCCCTCTCTTCACTGCTCATGTTATCTATACACTGAATGAAGCAAAGTTGTGTAATTAATTGATTTGAAATCTAGTGCCACATTATTCTCTCCCCTAGTACTATATATCTTAAGTAACATGTGTTTATAAAGGTGACAAAAATACTTATTGAAAAGTCCCAATTCCAATGAAGATCAGGAAGAAACAAAGTTTCTAAAGTGTTCAGACAGTATATACAAATTAAGATGCCCGTTCTCACCCTGCACAGGTTTGGGTAACTTTAGAAGTAGTTAGGTTTTTGCTTGCTGAAAGCTAGCATCTATTGCTTTAGATTTTGCCTATGAAAATCCAAGTATTTAAATAAAATATCACACAAATTACTTGACTCTCCCAACTGCCATGGCAGAATAAAAAATTATCATTAGCAGGTTGCAATTCGTAAGACTACACAAACAGACTATAAAACTGGTGGAGCATCCGAACTCAAAGCTGCGGTTGTTCAATGTTATAACTGCACCCACAGAATGGTGTATAAACAGCTCAGAAATTATGGTGATGACAGCCAAAAAAAAATAAAAACACCAAGAAGAGCACCTGGAGAGAGAAGAAGAAAAGGAACAGAAGATGGGAAGCAAAGCTGAATTGTTCAAAAGGTTTGGTATGACACGCAGCTGGTAAGACAGGGATCATACACACAGCAATGAAGTTGAAAAGTTACTTATAGCTGCTTTCACTCAGCACAGCCTTACTGATATGAAGTGTTAATACATAGTTCTTTTGCATTACTCTGATAGTATAATCAGCTCGATGCACACGGATGCTCTCAGAGAATACAACAGGCTCACTGGGGTATGGCTGCATTGGGCTGGTGTTTGGTGTTGTGGGCTGGGCTGTGATGTATCACTCACAACACTGCAGAAACTGTTCTTCATTACTCTGGTCATCCTGCTCTCTACAGTCTGCAGCCTTTGACGAGTTGTAAAAATAGCTTGAAGCTACCTTTATCTGCCCAGGACAGGCCTTCCCAAAAACCAGGAGGTTCCCCTCCACCACCCCCCTGCTTTTTACCAGTTTCAAGACTCATATATCCTAAGCAAATTACTGAGGCTTTACTTCCTGACTTCGCAACCTACACTGTAGCTATTTATAAGTGCCACGTTGTAACCAGGTGGACTGAAATTTTTGAAAACAGCTTCACCATACAGCATTGCCGATTTTTAAAACATCCCAGAAACATTTTATTTGAAAAATTTTACTGTCCTAATGCTTAGGAGCCAAGACACTACGTTTGGCACAGAGCAAACTCGGTATGAGAGATAAACCATTGCACTTGTGTGAAAGTCCATCCAAATCAGAAATTCATGTCCTCAGTAGCAAAACTGCTCAAATTTAACACCGAAGAGTCTCAGTGATTTAATCGCTTTCTATAATCCTCAGCACCTGCATGCAAGCAGAGCACTGGAACGAAGCTAGACTTTTTCTGGAAGGTGTTTTTGTGTCTGGGGCGAGGTTACACACTGGAGCTGAGAGCAGGGACCCACCTTCTCCATGCTTAGAGACATGTCCCCAACACCTGCTGTTACCCAAACAATATGCATTCACATTCAACTGGACGGGGGACTCCAGAGGGGGAGGCAAAGGAAAGCAAAGCAAAGCAGGAAGCCTGGTGAAAGAAGTCATCCAGACCAAAGGACTGGACTGGAACTAAGCCAGCAAGAATGGGATGAAATCAGAGAAGAGGGGGAGACAATCTGGCAAAGACCCACGGAGAACACGTCAGCTAGGAAAAGGGTGGGGAAAAAAGTTCGGGATAGACAGAACAACTGAATGAAAAGTCACTGGAATTGGTAAGACAGAAGACTACAAGAAGTCAACTGGCAATGTCAGGCAAAGGTGCTGGAAAGAAAAGAGACTGCCATTAGGTTGAGGGATGATAAATTAATTTGTATTCATTAATATGGAATGGAAATTATGGAAAAAATATGCCATCCTCCAGTTAAAACAACCTGAGCTGTAAGGTACTCTCTCTCAGTCAGGCAGTAAAGGTGCAACAGGAAGCCTAAATTCTGGACCGTGTTAACTTTGAGCATCTGACTTCACAATTTGTGTGTGCAAAACTCCATTTATACACAGATAATATAAGTCGTCTTTTAACATTTTTTAAAAACATTTCAGTTATCAGGCAGGGACAAGATGTGCAACATATTTTAAAAAAAATCATAATTTTCCAAATCTGTTAGCATAGAAGACAGCCTTAAAATAATTAAGCAGCTATGTCAAGAAAACATCTCAATACCACGATGGCATTACAACTTATGATTTGAAGAATTCTACATCAAATACATTCTCAAATATATTTATAAGAATAAAATTTATTTGCCTAAACATCCATGACTGTATGACCTACAGTATATTTAAATATATACTTAAAGTAGTTCAGAAAACAAATATAATTCAGAAGCTGGAGGTAGTGAAAACTGCATTCTGCCCTCACTCGGGTATCTTGCTACATGACTAACACACTGGTATTTGCAAGTAACTGTTTGCTCTAAGCGATGTAATTCGGTTTGTCTCTGCACTGCAGGGGTTCATTTACAGCAGCATCCCTCCTCTTAGAAGAGGAACAAGTTTTAGGTATTTGGTCCAAATGGGAGGTCTTTTTGGTTTTAGCAAAATTTGCAAAGTTCATCTATTTCAGACAGTATTTGAAAAGGGCTGAAACTTGGACAATGAAAGGAGATTGTGCTTCTGTGGGACTAAGGTGGAGAAGTTTCACACTTTTATTCAGTCACCATGTTTCTAGTCGTAAAAGAGATGGAGCTGGCCTGTAGCTGTTCCTTCCCTTAACTTTATTTCCTGTGAATTTATTTACTAAGATTCTTAAATATAGATATCCCTATACTGCTTGTTAAATCGTGTTTTCCTTCAAGGTATGTCACATTAATATTACCATTTCCATTAATCTTTGTTTCTTTTGGATTTTAAAATGTATTTTTGAAAGGTCTCAAACCAAAATGCAGGTAAAATGCTAAGGAAGAACTTTCACTCTGATTTTTTTTTACATAGAGATCAAATATTGCAAACCAATTTAAGAAGAGTCTGTACAAAAACAGTATCTCCAGGACTTCTCTAAAATCAGACATTATTTAAAGGTGGAAGGGGAGGTTTGGGAGCATAGGGGCTTTTTGTTGTTGAGTTTCTTTTAAGTTTTCTTTTCTTTTCTCTTTTTTAACAGGCGTACTGAAGCCATGAAAACCTTCTGGATAGCATTTCTTCTCCTGTCACCATCCTCTCGCTCTATCAGCACATGACATTGCCTTGCTCTTTTGCTAAGATGGTGAACACACAACTATTAGATCTATTCTACCACTGGGCACATACCCACAGAAATACAACCAAGTCTCCATTTACCACCCGATAATAACTTTCTTTCCCAAGTAGTTTAAAAGTGAAAGACTGGGTGATGCAGATTAAGTCATACTCAAGCCTATTGAGTCCTCCTTGTACTTTACCCTTGATATTTCTTTCTTCATGTCAGATTCCCCCTCCTCTTTTTTTTTTTTTTTTTTTTTAATATTTGGAACATCTGAAGCAATATGGAAAAGATGAATAGAAAAGGATTATGCACTCTCATACTACAAGATCTAAGGAGCATCAAATGAAATTATGATGTGGCAGACCCAAAACAAGCATAAGGAAGTACTTCTCCATATAGCACATAGTTAAACTGTGGAAGTCCCTGCTCCAGGATATTGGGATGCCAAAAGTATACTTAGGTTCAAAAGGTCAATGGCTAAATTCATAGCATAAAAATCACTCAAAAATTATTAACCACAAGTATATCATATCTGGCTTAGTCAGTTCTACAATAACAGATTGCAAGAAGCTGGATGCATACACTCTGTTTGCTTAATCTGTTCCTATAATCTTCCCTGGACATCTGTTAGTGGCCTGTCAGAAACATGATACCAGAAAAGATATACCTTTCATCTGACCTAATTATGCCTCTTCTAGCTTAAGAACATTAAAAATGCTCTAAAAATTAACGGGGAAAAGGTTATTTATTATGACATATATGCCACCTTTCTAAATACACAGGAGTAAGATACTTCATGAGAGGTACCCTATCCCATCAACACCCAACTTATTTTTGTTAACAAAATGTCTACCATAACATTTTGAGAAACAACCCCTTGAAAATAATGTTAACACACATTTAGATACTCAACAAGTCTGAATTATATTAGAGAAAACAATGTTCAAAAATCCTTATCAAGTCTCGAGATGACTTAGTTACAATGCTATAGATATTAGAAAATCTTTAGCAGCATAATCAGCTCTTTAAATTACAGTTTATGCATAGGATGAAAAAATTCACTTGTTTAGACCTGAGAAGCTGAGTCAAAAGATCAGTCTATGCAGCTGTGACACATACAGTATTCCTGGTGCTCACTGCAAAGAGTAAGTCCAAAATACTGAACAGTATGCTAAGCATGGTCCACTACATCCGCTCATTAGTTAGCTCAATGTATTTCATAACTGGAATCCATATTATGACCTGCTAAAAGCACCTTCTTTAGCAAGACTAAAATGTAAACCTTTAATTAGGTGAAGGGCTGATAAATCTCATGTCCTGGATTTGTGTGACATCCTGTGACTCAAAGCAGTTTTAACTAAAAATTAATAAGCTTATTTAGAATACTTTCATGGTAAAGCTCGAATACATGTATATCATGTTAAGGTACCAGATTAATATAAAAACCACTAGGAATTATTAAAAGAAGGGCTTAAGTATTCATTAAGAGCACAGAAATATGTAGTAAGAATGGTTTCAGTGGATTCCCCCATACAACATCATGATTACTGTCATCTGATCATAACACAAGTGCGACTAACACAGCTGCCATGTCAGCTTCTCTTCAGGGGCTAGGTCTTAATCATAAATCAACTGAATGACTAATTCAACATTGTTAAAACCAGCAAGTAACCGCTTGGAGCCTTTCCAGTTTTTACATCTTTCAAAAGGTCAATACACCTACTCAAACACACAATAGTCCTATCTTTCACAGTGTTTTCTTCTTTTCTTGGATTGAAAAATAACATGTTAGCACTTATATGTAAGTGTGTTTTAACTAACAATTAAAATGTTCATTAATTCTGAAAGAGTGACCCAGTAAAACAAAGACAATTTTAGTTTTCCTCTCTACCCACAATCAAAAAGCCTCTCCTCTCCTTTGCTGTTTTAAACACTTTTGTAGTTGTAAAAGTCTTATGAAAACATTTTACTGCTGAGTGTTTCCTGCATTAACCTTACTTTTGTTATAGTAATATGAATTAAGCTCAGAAATAAACTTTTTCAAGTTGAACGACTAGTCTAAATGTGGCTTGCATTTCAAATATGAACCTCTACCCCTCAAAATAATAACAAAAATCTCAAATTAAGTGGCATCTAACAGTAAAATATAATCATTTACATCTGCTTGCACCACACAAATGACAAAAGCCTACCGTTAGCATCCTTCATAGAAAACATTTATTCTGCTCTTAAATATAAAAGCTATGCTGCATAAACAAATATAAAAGCTATGTTGCATAAACAGAGGATTTAAAGCTGTGGCAGAGTGGCTGAGTGAAAGAAAATGGCAATCTTTCTGTTCTAGTAGATGCCTTTCCCTATCACACAATGTTTCCCACTCATAAATACATGACAAATACTTCCTCAATCATTTTTTACGAGCAGGGATGCACAGGGGGTAGTCAATGGCTAGCTTGAGGGAAAATAGGAACAGCAGGAGGCAGAAACTGTACTGAAAATGGCTATGTGGTAAATTCTCTTCTGGAACATCACTCAGCTACCCAGGCTTTGATCTTTCAGCTACAATTACACTCACATCCATGAGATCTGGGTATACTTTTTAAAAACTAAGTCATTAATTGTAATAGAAACAGTTAAACCATTTCATTATATGACTCCTCAACTCAAACATCTGATTTTTTACAAATTAAGAATTGCAATTTATACAAAGATTTGCTTTCAATTGGTTTTAACTATGTCATCATCACAACTAGTCTCACAAAAAACATGGGGTGACTGGCGACAGCTAAATCACAGACTGGCGTCTCCCAAGTAGTCTGTCTACCATTAGGGTCTGGGAAATGGTATTTACTGTACAATTAGAGCCAGTGAGCTCTACCTGTAATCATCCAAATACAGGTGCAAGGATCCTTTTTTGGACAGGGAAACCAACTCATCCATTTTCACATAAACTTCCACGTCTGTACTGTTATAGCGAACCTTAGGAAACCTCAAAATTTGTACTTAGAAAAAAAATATCACCTGATAATAACAGAGCAAATACTACTATCCTGATTTTAAAGACTTCCTTGGCTAGAACCACTTTTAATGTTTAAATCGTCATACGCAAAACACAATCAAAGGAGGAACAAATTAATTTAAAATTATAAAATTTGGCCAAATATGAAAAGCTTACATTATTACATTGGTTATCAAGTTTACTCCAAAGTCTGGGATCAGAGGGTTTGCTATTAAATAGGTTAAATTTTGTTCTTTAATACTAACACAAAATGTCTTGGAGTATCAAAAGGACAGTTTCAGTTGCAATAATTTCACAGAATTTATTCTAATGATTTATTGGAGTTAACCATCTGACATTAATTATTGTTTTGGCTTCCAGTCTATGAATGTTTATTTTTCAGTTTAAAGCCTTCTCACTCTTTGATATCATATGGAAATGAGAATTTTTAATGGAAAATTGAAACCATGTGCATCTAAGTACTTAATGAAGTACAGGGAGAAACAGAGGGTGTACTTTAGGAGAATTCAGATATTCTGCTTTAGATACTTTTTATTTGTTTGGATGAGTTACACGCATATATCTGTTCACAAACATACGTTTATGCATCTTCAAAGTATCTCCCAAGTACAGTGTTGAAAGATCTGAATACTAAGAAAAGGTTTGTTGTTTGGTTGGGTTTTTTAAACTAAATATACTGCTATAGATTTTTCTTCATCGTATACTACTTAATCTGTTCCCTCCTCCACAAACGAAATATTTATCCCATCTAGAGCTTCCAGTGACATACTAAATGCTGTACTTCTCAACAGTGGATTCCCACCATACGTCTACAATGTTAGGACTGGATCTTCATCCAGTTCATTGAATGTCTGATAGATTGATTTTGTAACCATCACGTACTTAAGTCATAATATTGATGTTAGGAATACTTGACTAAAACCTTTGCTGCTCATGGCATTAAAGCTCATCAAAATAGGCCTGTAAACCATAAGCAAAGTGCAAGCAGCAGCAAGGAAGCCAGGCACCCAACTGCAAACAGAAGAGTATTGTTAAAATGTGCAATTTTGCCACAGTTTGAAAGATTTCTGTGCAACTCATATAGCTTTAGTCCTCTGGCATTCAATTCATTCCTTTGGAATGAAAAAGATGTTCAGACAATCAGCATTATATAACATGATAAAACCATATGTTTATTTAAATCAGTACTTCTAAATCAAATCTGTTTTCTTCACAGTTAATGGATTCATGTAAAAACGTAAGGAAGGAAAGCATATTCTTTTCTATTCTGCACTTTCAGGGTTTCGCCATATGCATTGCACTCAAGCAGCATGTCAATTGGAGCATAACAAGTAACAAAAGTGCAACATTAGTTTTTATTCCTATTTTAATTAATATCCTTGGTGATCTTAATGCACAAGGAATTATTCACCATTGAAAAATGTGAAATGGAAACATAAATTTAGATATTTAACCTGAACACACTCACCACTTGTTCTTCTTTCTAATGTAGTCTTTTTCAGAGAGGTTAACCAAGTAGATCATCGGTTTTGAAGTAAAAAACAAATGTTTGTTCAAAACATCAATCTAGAAGTGAAAACATAGGAGGAGAATTTTAAAAACAAGTTATACCAACCTGAGTTCGTTTTATGACCATTTTCCTCATGGCATGTCTGAGAAGGCAACAGAATTAAAGTGTAATATATAGATCACTGATACACACAGAATCGGCTGATAAATTTAACATTCAATACACTATGAATATGAAATCTAAAAAAACCTTAGAAAATAGACAGTAACAGGTAGCAAAATTAGAAGTCAATTCATGGGATAATATTTATAGCCTACCTCTTTGTCATTCCAATCATGATAGAAGCGGACAGCTTTCTTTTCATCTATAACCCATGTCTTGATTTTGCACATTACATCCTACGCAAGATCAAGAAAAAACAAAGTCAAAAACTCAGCTGGAGATCAGACCATTCTCTTCCATAAACAAGGCATATATATATATTAAGATTCAAAACAGACACAAATTAAAAATTAGATAATACCTTTTAAAAACAAATTTTTACTCTCCCAGAAAAAATAGAAATTGCTACTTTAAAAGTCACTAAAGAGCAATATCGATTATTAAAGCGATACAAATCCCATAGTTAGGAAGTTAAATACATACTACTCAAGTATCATCTCTCGCCACCATGAAAATTAGCAGAGCTCTTAAAATATATGTAAAAATCAGTACATTTTAGATTGCTTTTCAAACTCAGTAAGACGTGACATTTCAGCATCCAGCAGGAGAGACCACGTACAATATAAACATGCCATTAAGAAAAGGGAATGGGTGGGGAAAAAACACAGTAAATATCTTTTTTTTTTAAATTGTGAGCAAAAGAAATTGAGCCTATTATTGATGATCCACCCTTCAAGAAATTAATTCAAATGGCCAAAGCCCTTTTTATTTCACATTAATTTTTCGCCAACACCTTCTCCCTCCCCCCCAAAATGAAACCTGCCAAAGCCTCCATTACACAATGGCAAGAGCCTTGCACTGGTGACCTCCAACCAGCTGCATTCACTTTCAGAACATCTCTCTCGGCAGGAAATCTAAAGGCCTTTTAGTTAGCAAGCTAGTGTGCATTCAGAAGGAGTAACTGCAGGAAGAGCCCAATGTGCTTTGTTTCTCTGGCCTTTCTTCACAGAAAGATTAATCATCTGTGAAATGGAAACGGCAAACAGCAAGTGACACAAACTGAACCCTTCAAGCCTTTCCTCATCAGTTTTGTGGTCGTGAATCCGAAAGCTGCGTGTGGCACGGTTCTCCTTACAGGCAGGTGTTAATAAAAGGCTCTTGGGTCTGAAAGGTCAAACTCGGCTCTTCTAGGAGTACTACATTTTCGAGTCGCCTATTTTTTGTTGTAGATAATTTATGATCATGCTTTAAATAATGCATTTTTTAGGTTATAATTGACGCAACTGAGAATTAAGATCTTTAAAATACAAGGAAACATTCCTTAAACTGTTGAGCACACAACATTTTTTTGCACTTAATGCTATGCAGTTGAAGTACATTTATAAACAACCACAAATAACATCAGTATTTACTACAGTCTTTTCTAGTCTTGCAGTTGCTTTAGTGGGGAAAAAAAAAAAAAGAAAAAAAGTTCTTCTAAATCTTCAGATCCTGATTTGAAACCCTCCAGGAACAGGACTCCCCACAGATTTTAACAAGGAAGGGGCAAGCTAAAACTTTTAATGAAATCTAACACGTTCTGCCTAAGAATAATCACTTTTACTCTCCTATAACTGAATTTCACTCATAAATGTTTAAAAGTGGCTAATATAACACCATTTCCTACAAGGAGAAGATCAAAGTGCTATATTACAAATGCATTATGATTAAAAAAGCACTGTGCAGCTTTGCTATTAACTGTTCTTTAAACCCTAAAAGGCTTCCCATAGATCTCACTTGGCACTGCATATACAACCTTTGACAAGTAATGTAGACCATTTTTATTCATTGCCTAAAATTGTAGGCAATTATGTGCGTCACACTGGCCACCTGCAAATTCTGAATGCCTGCTCCAGTTGTCAGAGCAAAAAAACTAATGTCGGAGGGGATTAATCTAGGGGGAGAGAGTCCTCTTTAATGGCTCCAGCAGGTGAAATGGCCCAGCTGGTTACTATGATGAGTGGCCAGAACAGCTTATGTAGAGACATGCAACAAGATTACACATAAAGTAGAAAACAGTGGTACCATCTTATCTTTAACCCTATGTGCTTTTTATTTTTTAATTAATCAGTATAAACAAGATAAGGGAAGCAATGCTACCAATAGGTACTTTTCATTTAAGATCCTTATCCTCAGCTTTTGTTTAAATAGACATATAAAAAAATCAACAAAATCTCCAAGATTCCTGTTCAGCAGTGAAGGAATTCCAATTACACACTATTTCGGGTTTTAAACTAATTCTGTAGGCACCCACCACGTGGCTTTCAGCATTACAGTTCCCCCCCGATAGCAACGCATTATTGCATATAAACTGGAGTAGATAAAAAATTAACAGAAAAAACCATCATAGCACAAGTTATCAAAGCCAATCCTTCAGGCTTAAGCAGGAATGAAATGTTTTTTAATCACACTGTAAGGGTAGCTATGTAACGTGGAACCTCCAGAAAATTTCAAGCATCAATGCAGCAAATAAAGTTTGCTCTTTCTAAAGCCTATCTAAGCACACAGTTGCCAATCAGAACTTCTCTTCCAAATTCACCTACTACTTACAGTGACACTTCTAAACCCATTTTGGCACAGACCTAATTTTTCCAGAGTTCTTGTTCAGGTACCTGACTTGATGCTGTTTGCAACTGTTGTTCTAAAGGAGTAATTACATGGCTAACTTCCGCAAGGAAGGCTGACCAACAACTGAATATGCTGGGGAGCACCGACAGCTGTATACTTGCAATTTTGTTTTGATTTGACAGAGAAGGGGGCAAAGTATTGGAAAACTTTCTTTAGATGAAAGGATGGAAACTTATAAGCAAATACAGCATTTACGTCTGAAGCTGGTGAGGCAGTAAGACACAAAGAAAAAATTTGGAAATAATTATTCAGTTAAAGTCAAATTTTCTCTGATGGACTATCTGGGCAGTCGCACCATGCAGAATGTAAGGCAGACAGTTTAGAAACGAAAAACAGGGACAGATGAATTCAGATTCCCCTGCCTCAACAGTGGTGTCCCATTCAAATGAGATTTAATATGATCCCTTAACAAGAAATCGTTAAATACTAATGACAATACGAAGAAAGGCAACTATTTCTACATATTTCTTTTTCACTCAGCTGCCTCAATACTCTAACAAACACACAAAAAGCAAAAAGCATATTTTCAGGTTATATCTGATGTAGCACCATTTTTAGTTTTATTGATTGCTTCTGTTTAGGCCTGGTGAAAGAGTACGAACTGACCTTTTTATCTTCACTATCACTGTGACAGTCATTTAAACACATTTAATCACTACTCTAGTTAACTTTGAGATGCTTAATAACAGAATACAGAGCAATGATGCACTTTGTTTCATTAGATCTGGCCTTCCCAGTTGCACACTTCGAGGTCAATCTGTCACCAGCAGAATGACCCACTTCTCCTTGTTTGATGAGAGGGGTATTCTTGTTCTGTTTTTCAGCTAGCAACATTATAGCAAGCACCATTTAAAAAGCCGCCCCAAACCCCTCCAAAATCCAGTTTACTTACAGTTGTCAAGGCATATGAAATACAGGAAACTTCATGAATATCAAATACCACTGTTTTAAACATCAGTTGATTTCTGACTATATCCTTGGCAATATATTTAGCACATGTGAATACTTAGTATATTTAGCCATATGCAATACAGTGATTTTAATTTATGTCCTGCTCTCATTTTCCAAAGGCGGCAAGTAGTCAACCCACAAATGCTAAGCAGGACTTTCACAATAAGGCCCAACAGTATAAAATACCATAAAGAAATACATTTAAATTGCATTTAGGAGATTTACCAAGACATGCTTATGAGACACTACTGTGTAGAAAAATGTGCATACATTAATGAACTCTCTGGATGGATGATAGTAATGTGTGCCAATGCCAAATTCTTCTTACAGCATGAGGGACTAAACTGAAGCTTGAAAACTCACTTGCCTACTTGGCATCAGAGAATTGTGAGGTTTTTGTTGTAAATTAGCAGGGCATGTAATTAACTTCCGCAAATTTAATAAAGAAGTAAGCAGTTGTGAGGATTATCACTTCACACTTCAAAGTGCAAGTGAATTCTCTGTGATCCTGCAGGCAGTGCAAAAGTCTCTACTACTACAGAGAGTAACTGTGAGTACAGTAGGCTTTTTGCCCCCCACCAAGGGAGATGTTTCTGGGAAGTATGGAGTGTTTCTTAGCATTTTGTTTGTCCCCTTCAAGACTTCCAAGATATAATAACTGACCAGCTCCCTGTAAACACTTCAAAAGCAGTTAAATACTTTTTATTAAAATGTTTCAATTGTCCAAAATTCTGTCATTTTCACTGCTCTGCTCCTCAGAAAAGCTATAAGGAGTACCTAAAACGTTACCTGTAGCTCTAAGTTAGTTCCTCTCATTTCATACACAAGTCCAACAGCATAGCATATCAATAATGAAGGTAGTAGTGTATAATTAACATACTCAGACTTCCCTAAGGAATCTGGCTCAGTGACGTAAGGTATTTAATTCAAAAAACACTGCATACACTAAATAGAGTCAACACCACCTAACCAGTAGGTCTCAGAATGTAACTGTAAATAGAAAATCAAATGAGTGTGCTTCTGGTGGCACTCCAAACAAATTATTTGCATTTTGCAAGTTATCATCTTTCATCAACAGCCTAAAAAAGACCATGTTAATGACACAGATTCTGAGAATAGTAAATTACTAACAACATGAATCATGTGTGTAGTGACCAGAACTGCTAGACAGATTCAGTAAAAGCAAACAGTGTTTTTCAATACAATAAATTCAATTTCATATACTTGCTGAGTGGGGGACAAGGGAGGGTGGATACAGTGTTTACCAGGTAGAGGACTTTGCCCTTGTGAGAGTGACTGAGAAGACTTGAGGGTCACAAACAAGTGAACTGTACTGTAACTAAAAGACTAATATAGCCTATTTGTATACTCGAAGCTTAATGTCCAATGTGAATAATTCTACACTTAACTCTGTTGAAATACTGAAAAACTGGAGAAAAATAAGAGGTTTTGAAAAAAGTGCTTACACATGAAGACTCAGTGTGCTTAAATCTTATGCTTTTATTCTTATTGCATTTCATATATATATAATTAACAAAAAACTCACATAGTACAGGGTTTTTCATACTAGCATATAGAAATCAAATGGCTGAAAGTTGAAGCTTGACAAATACAGACTAAAGCTGCGTCTTACTTCTAAACAGTAAAGATAATTAATCACTGGCACAGCTTATGCAAGTTACAGTAATTTATCTCTAGCTAGAAAATATTTAAATAAAGGTTAATTATTTCCCCTAAGAGACAGATTCTATTTTAACGACAATTGTGAGAATTAAGCTGGGATATGCAAGAGATCAAACCAGATAATAATTAGTATTCCATCTGGCCTTCAGAATAGCTATGATGGTTTTTCAGATACAGATAGAGAACTATGCTATTTGAGGTAAAGAGTACTCACAACTAGTTAAATGGTGCTGCACCAAAAACAATTTATTGCGTACACACTGATTTCCTTGTTAACGCAAGGTGTACAGTGTGCACCATGCCCACAGTCCTTCCATTCATGGCTTTCCTTGGAAATCTTTTTCAGTTCTATTTAGCATAGCCTCAGCGCTCTGTTTTTCCTGGTCCTTTTCTAGCGATTTAAAAGAGCGAGGCTGAAGTGACAAAGTAAGAATTGATTATAAAAACAATGTTTAGAAACAGTGGTATTTTTAAAGGACAATTACGACAAATTTTGCAGTTTAAAAAAAGGCTAGATCATGTTTTTCAATTGTGTTAAGTGCTTAAATAAGCTGTAGCAGCTGGGTGCAAGAAAGAGAACAAGTCAGGTACTGCATCATCTGGAGTGACAATGAGCTCCTCTGTGGTACAAAACAATGTCTAATCTCTTACAATTCCCTTGCTCACTGACTTTAATAAAAATACAACGGGAGAAGTAATGGATTTAGGACATGTGTATTATCCTTTCTTCTACTCAATATCTTCTAACAGAGCCAGTACAAGCTGTACACGATATAAGATTTACTCAGAGCTAGATGCCAATAATGTTTATGAACCACAGCAAGTACTTTCACTCAAAACATCCTACAAGCATTCCAGGCAATGTAATTCATGTCAATAATCCCCAAATTCTCCTGTGTGGGTCATCCTTGTGGGTTCTAAGGCATTATACATAAAATGATATAGTCACTTGTAGCTTCTCAAAGAAAAAAGCAGGCAAGAATACAGAAAGCAGTCTATCTACAAGTGATTATTTTTAGCAGTTCAGAAATTCAGAACAGGGAAATTGCACTGAAAAGTAAAATGAAACATCTTCCGTAGAGTTCCACTAAACTTTTCTTACTGCATTAGTCTATACACACTTATTTACAAATAAATCCATGTGTGAATGCATTTGTTCTAGATGTGAATTAAGCCAATTGAAAAAGGTGTCTTTTTCAGAATACAACTACTCATATAGGGAGTTATTTTGGCCTGTATATACTAATTAAAAATTACACCATGGCTTGGATCTAGACATACCGACAGACACTATTTACAAAAGTAATTACTTTAAGCCACTGTTCAAATCTACACAGGAAAGATCAGCCTTGACAGAAAGTATTTAAGCATTGACTTCTCTTTGTCTACTGATAATACCAAAAGAAATCTAAACGTGTATTTACACATTACGTACTTTTAAGTCAGGCTTTAGTACCGATTAATTCACAAACATCTGCCATGAATATCTTCCTGTTACATTCAAAATGTTCTCCAGAATGAACTTTAATTTCCTCTAAATACCACATTAAGCACAGTAAATGGTCCACTAAAGATTTTAGGCATAATTATATGCATTAAGAATATAAATATTTTCTTGATTCCCTATGATTTAACATTTAAGTTACTAATTGTAACAGCCATCGGCAGAAAGTATGTCAGTGTACACACACGCTGCTCCTTTCCTTCCACCTCCAGTGGAACAAACTGGCCTCTCAAACTCTCCTCACAAAAGGAGACCAAAGAAACTGGCAAAAAACCCCCACCAAAACACAAAAAAACCAATTCATCACTGTATTTATCTTCAACTTGGAATGAAAGAAAGGTGAAAATTCCCAACTAACATCATCAGTTAGAGGAAATAAGAGTTCATCCATCTGTGAGAACTCTGGTGAGTGCTTGCAGCACAGTGTCAGGGAATTCTGCTCGGCGCCATCCCATTCATCAGAATATTGCAGGAAGGAAAGATTTTCACCCTGTTTTCACCTAGTATATATTGGTAATGAGAAGAAACCGAATCTACCAGTTCTCTGTTGTTTGTGAAGTATCTCCCACACCATATCAGTAATTTTAAATGAACAAAACCCCATCTTTCAAACAGTTACTGTATTATCAGGACAGGACCAAGACCTTAAATGGAAGGGAGGAGGCAGGAAGGGATTAAAGCTACTTAAAACATCATTAGGCAGATTTTGCTTTACTCCTCATAGTACATATATGCTGACAGATACTTATACTCTATGCCTATGGTCATTATATCAATTATTAGTTTATTGCCCATCACAGTAACAAAACAAAGCTTGATGCCTTTCTTGTAAGTTAAATATGCACTAGATGGTTCTTGTACCTTTAGATTAAAAAGGAGTCTCTAACTGTTCTCTTCATAATTGCAATTACTTTTGCTCTTACAAAACGTGTTTGATTTGAAAAACTAATCTTATTTTAAAATTGACAGGCTTTAACAATGGAATTCAGATATCTCGCAGGACTTGTAAAAGCACCCCTTTCAACTGAAAACTGGAAGTTCAAATGCAGTGAACATTGATCCTGACCTACTGTAAAAGCTGCCTTTCAACTGAAAATTGGAAGCTCAACACTGCGGACATTGATACTGACCTAAAGATTTTGTCTTCATATCACTAACGTCAGTAATCTGCGTGAACTCAACTATAAATAATATTCTTGTGGTCAGATATATAAGTCACAGTACCGTTACCACTAAGAATTATTCTGTGCTGGAATTCAAGATTCGGTGCCCTAACAAAGGGCTGAAGGAATAGCTGTCTACTGCAGAAGATCAGTCTCTAAGGACTAGAACTGAATCACGTGGGATGGGTAATGGAAGAGAAGCCTGCAATAATGTTCACTTAACTATATTATACTGTATTAACTTGAAGACTTTTGTCTCCAGGACTGAAAATCCCATAAATTAAAAAAAGATATATTTTTAAAACAAGTTTAAAATTTGTACATTCTGATCTATAAATTTGTACACATTTGAATTTTACTTTGAAACCTCCTGCTACCCAAAATGACAGATGAATAATAAGCTAATAATAAAATTGAACTCAATATCTTTCTCATGTCTCTGCAGATACCAGCACCAGACAGATTTAAAATATAAAATCAAAATTACTCTGATTGCTTTCTGAAATGGTATTCGCGCTGTTTTAATACATGCAAATAACAGGGGTATTTTTATTCTATAATATCTCTTTAGAAGGTTATAGCCAAAATAATATTTAAAGGTATACTGAGTCTGAAAGAATAGTACCGTTAGTAAAAGCAGACAGTCATTTCTAAGAAGGCAGTGAGAACACTTGCAAAACAGACAAAAATATACACGTGTAAAGGAAGCTATTCCAAGCCTATGTCAACATTATGTGTTGCTGATCTTGGACCATATTGTGCCATTGATTTTTAAGTAGAACTTGAAAATTATTTCCTTGATGGCTCCTTAACAGCAGTTAGCTATTTTATTTCTGCTGACAGGGGATTGAGAAATCAATTCTCTGAGAGACAGGACGAACAGTTAACACTATTCAACTGCAAAGCTGGGTCACTGCACAAAGGTGAACTTAGCAACTGTATGCAACGTGGGCTTACGCGAAGGAAAAATGATAATTAACAAGTTAGAACACAGGTGCGAGAAGGCGGGCAATCAAATACAAATCTCAGATTTAAGAACTGTTGACTGATACAGACTGACAATTTTCTTTTTTTCTCCTCCTAAACCTTTTGGAGATTTCAGACTATCAAGTTACGGTTGTGGAGGCTTACTGATAAAGAGAATCCTCTAAAGCAGACAATTCATTTTTATGAAATAAGAACAACGACTTCTACTTTCAACTAGGTTCCATGAAACACACAGTGAAATCCCCTTTGATGCGAACAATAAGTTTACACAGGTCACATGGAGATTATAGCCTCTCTGAAATCAGTAACTTTTCCTTAGCTTTCATATTAAGGTTATTTGTTATATTCAGCAAATTAACAAAGGAAAAACTTACTTGACTAAGATCAATATTATTTCTTTTCTTTCCTCACCTTCTTCTTTCCCTAACCTTACATAGTGTTCTTCCTCAATAGATCTCAAAGTGCTCTCAAAAAAAAGTGGAAAGAAATGAAAAATGCAATTCAAGTGCTAGATGTTTTTGTTCAGCAGGGGAAAGCAAGCCAGGGAAAGGTCTGAAAGGGATATAGGTAAGAAAGCTTGCAATATCTTTATCTGAATGAACCACAAACTTTCACAACTCTCAACCAGTTAAAACTCTTAAGAAATTCTCAAGTGTCTTTATCTTAAATTACTCCCAAAAGGATGGGACAAGAAAAATAATGAAAAAGAGAGACTAAAATTTTAACATTGTGCCTTAAAACCAAAACCAAAACCACCTACAAATACCAAGCTTTTCCCTTGTAAACTCCTAGTTTTCCTGAACGGGAAAAATGACTGGGAACACTCAGAGCACAGACAAGAGCCATTTGTTGCGCACCTCTGCTATGGAAAGAACAGAATATTAGCAATGGCTATGTATTATACTGGTAAATAATGTAAAAAGGCAAATCCTGAGAAGTTGTCTCCCAGCCCCTCCCTCCCCCTCCCTTTTTTTGAAGACAACCTGTTTGAAAAAAAGTATTTATTCCAGTCTATACTGTCTCTTAATGACTTTTCTGCCCTGGAAAGAGGAAGCCTTGAACAGTAGCTACAAGCTGCATGGAAACAACATTACAAATTGTGCTGGACAGGGAACTCTCTCTGTGCCCAACAAACTACCTGCAAAACACAACAGATTCGGGAAGTGCAAATGACCAAACAGCCAAAATACACTCCTAACATTTGGCTACTGCTTTAGGGAGGCATAATCTTTAACTTTTTTTTTTCCACCAATCCCATATGGTTTCTCTTCTAGACCCATAAGTCATTTACCGCACAGTTAATCATGCAGTATACTATATAAATGCAACCACAGGCCTTCTCTGCAACACAAACTGTTAAAGGAAAAGAGGCAAAGCAAACTGTACAGGACTGCCTCACAACCCAGTGGCTGAACATCTAAATAAACCCATCTAGTGGCTGGAAAAGCCCACGAATTGCTGTTACAGTCTTACAACTACACAAATCTATTTGTAGAAGCTGTGTAACTAGGCCTAAGGATTGATTTACAAGGAAAGAAAGGTAACCAGGCAGAGCTTTCACAGGCCTTTACCATTTAAAAAAGTCCATTTTACTAAGGTCTACTGTCTACCTTACAATTCAAGCATACAAGTCACAAAGGAAGACAAGCAAGAAGGTCCAAGATCAGCAGGACTCACAGAAGTGATGCCCCACAGCACTTCCCTGAAGAGATTCCCTAGGGACTGTAGTTCCTACGTGCAGCCTTTGTCTCAAGAGGAGCATTAATTTGTGCCTCTCCACTCTGTTCAGCCATCCCTTTCCATGAAACAAATGAATTTAATGCCTTTGAAACCTCTATTGTTGTTGACAAACTCAGCTAAGACCGGTCAAGTGTAACAGCTGTTACTGAGGACAAAACTGGAGGAGCAATACGACTTCAAGAACCTGATGTTTTCTCTCTCTGTTCATAAAAGATTAGAAAAACCAAGGAATGACGGGAAGTGTAAGTTACAAACACAAGATGACAAAGTAATTTTGACAGGTGAACTACAGATGAAGTAGTAGTTAGGAGACTGAAGGAAGAGGCAAAGAGAAGGATGAGAAACTGAAGGTGGGTGAAGACAGATTAATAATGCAGATCTTAAAGTTTTCTTTAATTAATTTAAATTGCATTTCTAGATTTTTTTATTTACTGTCTCCCTTGATTTGAGAATAATCTGACATTTTCTGTTTTCGAACACATACTAACTTCCTGTAGTTAAAAAATGAGTAAGAACAGCTCTGTCATACAACAGTAACTGTACCTACCACCCATTACAGTTACATGATGACTATTAAGAATTTTATTTAAAACACACTTCAGTTATGTCTCTTTGTAATCACAAAAGTGCTGACTTCTTCCTTAGCACAGGAAGAACATAAGAGTATGATATGAAACCCTCAAAGCATCCAGAGAGGTACACTCAAAAACTGGACAAGAACATCTCCATCACGAGGAGCCAAGCAAAGCTGTTTCCGAAGACAGCCACACAAGAAAGTAAGCGAGAAGAGCTCAAGACTGGGGCAGAACAGCATCACAACACTCCTCATTTTCATCATCTCATACCAATGTAAAATTTAGCCTTAGGCTGAACTTTGAATTCACTAGGGACAGGATTTTTGCTCACCCCTTTCTTTAAGATGAATTAAAAGGTGAAAGACTGTGTGGATGCTGTTTGAAACCGTAGGCATAAGCTGCACTGTTCCTCTAAGCAGGTGCAACCTTTTGTAAAAGATAAAAATCACTGCCTGCATGTACCAAAGGCTGGGTTGACACATGTCAGATAAGACCTTAAATGAAGCATACCTGCCTGCCTCTCTCTGGGCTTACGTGAAAGCCTTCAAATCATCCAACAATAGCTATTTTTTCTGGCTTAGACCAATCAGGGAACAAAATATTTTTCAAGCCAGACGAAGACTAGTTCTTCACCAACAGAAGCTACCAAAGAAGTGCTTTTTAACACTGCATCACGAAGATGAACATTTTCCAGAGGGATGTTCACTTTCAGTTCCTATTCACTTCCAAACACTAGGTAGGGCCAACAAATTTCATTGCACTTTAATGCTGATAAACTAAAGCACCAGCACTGATATGACAATGTTTTTCTTACTACTTGCTATCTAGAAAGCCATGGGAGAAAACAGTATTTTTTACTACTTAATTGTTAAGCATAAATAGTCTAATTCCACAGATACACTGCTGTAATAATTAGAGAATGCGCTTTATATACCACCTGAAATACTTACAGAAGATTAATGAAATAAAGAAAAATCAGTAACTAGACTACTGCCAAAGTGTAGCAGACTGAAAAGTCAAGTGGCAGTAAAATAATCATTTACAAAAATATACTTTGAAGTTGATAATTATTATACATTTCTAATTTACACAGAAACACCACTACTACCCTGCGATAATTGACCTCATTTAAGCAGCTTTCCACACCAACATTCTAAAATTAATTTCAACTAGCTGTCTTTATTTAACATGCACTAAAAGGCACAAAGTGCAACCACACCAAGAAAATATATTCACTTGGTGGCTACAGGAATACTAGTATCAACATCAGACTAGAACTTAACAGCAAGAATAATTCAGAAGTGACTCCTGCACTTTGAATTACAACTAAACGCTGATGTAAGTTTGACGAAGCATTGGCAATTCTCATATAAAGCTGTGTCAGCAAGAAAATAACAGTTAAATTTAAAAAATTACAGTTAGCTTTATCAGTGAAATCTTACACTGTCAACGCAGCAAATAATTCATTCTAGTAATTTTTCAACTCATAATAATAATTACTTTAAAATACACATAAAAATATTAGTAGTGTTTTGTCTTATACATGTGGGAGATCAATAACGAACCCCAACAATACAAAAATTTCAATTAAATACCAAGAGTACTTAATGACCTACTTTTATAGGTCATATACTTACATATTCAGGTTTTAATTTCTTGTCTCCTCCTCTTACAGCTACTTTTTCAAGCTTGTCTATACTCTGCATGATCAGCTCCTCATCTTTAAGTCGAAGTTCCTCATGTATTATTTCAATGTCACGAACAGGATCTACACTTCCTTCAACATGAGTGATATCATCATCTTCAAATGCTCCTAAAACAAAAGAACACTTAAATTACATATTAAGCTAAAAAGACAAGAAATATGTATTTACAACATACTATTAAGAGTCACAAGAGTCTGAGATGAAAAAGTAAAGCCAGTAGGTCTGTCATACTGCCCATATACAGTGTCACCTGCAATATTTTATATCATACTGTTTTAGTCTGTCTGTTAATTTACATATCAACTCCAGAATCCAAAGCTTTCTACAGATACATACAAAGCATAGCACTTTGCCATTTCAGGAGAGCTTTTAACACATCTTTAAGAGTTTCTTCTAAATAGGAACAGGCTAGAGCACTTTCCTGAAAATAGGTACCACTGTATTTAACAGTATCTAACCTAGCAGTAGCAAACATAGTAGCTAAATTGAACATCGCAGAACATTTGAATACACACAGTAATGACTGGAAGACTCATGGAAAGAAAACCTTACAAATCACCCTGGCAGCCCTCACTGGCTGACCAATTTTATGCATTAAGAAAAAAAGAAGTTCTAGACAAAGAATTCTGAAGTTCTGAATGACTCTTAGTGTTTCCAAGGGAAACAGGGCTTAGAAAAAAAGGCCTGAAATCATCTGGCAGACCTCGTCCCTGTTTCAATCTACTTTATCACTGTGGTTCTGACGGTGATTAGATAATGAACCACTCAGACACACAATTTACACAGCAGCTAATTTCATCGGCCTGATTTGAGGGTATGGTTTTTAGGGGGCCATCAAAGAAGCAGATGAAGGTGCATTTGTCATATATGAGTGACAACCATTCACACTATCTGAACAAAATGGTGCTGGCCCTTATTAGAAACACATGCTATTATCACATATTTAAAGTGCAGTTGAAGCCATAATTTCAAATTGCCAACTGGAAACATAAGGGTAAAACAACCAGATATTACTGAAGCATGTGTGCTGACTTCATGCCCTTCTGAAGACAATCTGGCAACATAATTCAACTAGGATTTAAATTATCAGATAAGCAGCATCACCAAAAAAACCCCACACACTCCCAAAATCAATACATATTTTAAAAATAAAAATATTAACAATTAAAATCAGTTTATTACTTATTCCTGGATCAATTTTCAGAGTATTTGCGTGCCTATCCTGTAACATTAAAGATATGCCTGAGAAATCAATCACAAAAATAATTTTAATATTACCAAAATGAAAATCAACTGATTTTTTACATGGGGGAAAAAAAAAACCCAGGGCATTTCTTGTACTAAATATAAGATAAGAAACAGGGTAAACTACAAACAATTCCTTAACTGGTATACAGAAAGTTGAGGTTCTTCGTTGTCATGCACATCTTAAACTTCATCTTTCCTTTTAACTTACTGAAAACAGTGGTTTTAGCAATAAAGATTTTACATCAAAACACACAGTACACAGGTTTAAAATGTTGTTGACAGTCAAATGTCAAAATCAGTTTCACGTAAACTTACGAAAAGTCTTTAAAACAGTCGTTACCAGAAGTTCCCTCCTATCCCATCAGCTGTCTCTCTCCAAAGATCATCAATGAGCTCCCTTGGTAGAGGGAAAATCACCTCAGCAATTGATCCAACTCTTGATGCTGGCCGTGATGGGAGAACAGGCTGCTCTGTCAAATTGAAACTCACTACACTAACCCATACCAATGCCAGGCAATAGGAAGAAAGAGATACTGTAGCCTTTGCCTTCCATAAACCCGAATCTGTGCACCTGACTCAATGGGACACGGGCTGTTCGGATGAACAAATACTAGAAAACATAATTTAACAGCTCTGTTGTGATTTACAAGGAAAATACTGAATAAAAAGGGGGGGGGAAAGTAGGAAGATGTCACCATACAGATCAAAGAAAAGTCTACCTGCCCAGCCTTTTCAACAGATGAGTAGTTGATGCAGCTGAAAAAGAAGTTTATCTTTCTTCCTCGTATCAAGAAAAAAGTGTCTGTTACCATCTAAATAACACCTTCAAGTTGTTTATATCTTCCTTCTGCATTTGGTGTCCATGGGTTTAAAAAATAAAAAACCCCCACATTGTTAAAGCCAGGGGAAAAGCTCCATGACTATAAAGATCTCACATTTAGGACATAAAAATAAAAAATAAAGTAAACAGCTTGTTTTGGTCTTAATGAAGAATGAAGTTTTTCTGAAAAAGCAAGCGTAAGGTGAATTCATCAGTAATAACAAAACACAGCTTATATATTAGTTATATTTTTCCATTTTCTTCAACAGTAAAATACTTCTCCAGCAATTATCTTCATTTCTTCACATCTTCCCATTCCTTTTCACAAAAAAATCCAGTTCTTTATTCATCCAAAATCAATTAATTCAGTGTAATTCCACCTCTATAAAACTGAATCTATACATTTCACCTTCATTCTCTTCTCAGTCCACTAAACGCTTTATCCCATGGACACTTCAACGTTCTGTCAGAGTTTGCTTTGAGTCTCCTCCTCCCATCAGCCATCCTCATGCCTGTGTCAGCAGCCATCCTGCAGCTCATTTAGGCAACATCGATGACAAGAGATCCATGTCTGGCAACAGGTGGTTGCTTGGTCAGGTAAGGAGCCCCTCTACTCAGCTGATGATTTCCCATTCAAGACAAATATTTAGCCTTCTCTCCTCCTCACTGGGTTGCCTGACTCTTCTCATGGAAGAAATGAACACTAGTTGCATATTCCGTTAAAACGTTGGATTTTGAGCTTGAATTTTCAATTCTACATTTAGAGAAAAAGTGCGTTTTCCTGACTTGGAAAGGAGAAAACCTATCAACAGATGTGCTGACAAAGGTCATACAATTCCCTTCTAAACAGATAGGAAATCCATTAAGTTAATCATGGCAGGTTTGGTTTTTTTTTTCCTTAAGTTATCAGGAACACTTAGAGGAGAGAAATTTAAATCTCTTCCCATTGAGACAGCCATAGTCCATAAGGAAGTGGTAGGTATAAGATTTTGTATACACAAAAGGCCAAACTGGCGTTCATGTCCAGATTTTGGCATAAACTGAGAGACTGTTCTTGATAAGCAACAGGCATTAAGCTTTATTTGTGAATCTCTTGTTTAGGGTTTGTCAATGCCGACTTCAGTCATCAATCTAAAACAGACCAGCCTCTGACTGACAACCTAGCCAGAAGCAAGACAATGGGATACTCAAGGAAGAAGGAAAGGAAAAGGGAGAGAGACACTGCTATGATGAAAGAGCCTTAGTTATAACTTAGTCTCAGTATCTGTGTGGGATGTATCTTGGGCAATTTGTTATGCCAGCCTCAAGCCTGCTTTGTAATGATGGTCTAGCACAAATCACATTGAGCATTGTAGGGAATTCAATTCTGGTCTGCGGAGCTGAATGCAGACTTAGCAAGCAAGAACTGGTGGTAACCTTAGGAATTAGGCTTTGTGCAAGAAATGAGATCTCTTGGAAAAGGTACAACTGTGAGAAATTAACCAAGTTAAACTATTAGAATAACGTTTTACTCAGTCCCTGTTTTAAAAAATAGTCTATATAAAAATGTAAAGTAGTAGGAAAAAATGGAGTTGTAAAACTGATTCAAGAAATAGGACATACCCGAAAATGTCTATATTATTTGCAATTTACAAAGACGAAGATAAGAACTATAATATTAATCTACAAATCTGACCTGATATAGATTGTTAACAGTATATTGCTATCTATTAATATGTCTCTCTGCCTTTGCTTTATTAGTGAGTGAAATTCCTCTGTCAAGCAAGGCCTTTAACTCTCTTTTGTTAGGGAAGATGATATGATAACCCCTTCTTCCCTCCAGCATACACAGCAGCAAAACAGAAAGCTCAAAGGCTCTATTTTAAAATATAACAAATAGGGGACTAAGAATGACATCACTGTCAAATTAAAGATAGCATAACACCTGTACGATGAACAAGATGCACAAGGTGGACACAGGCCATGAACCTTGAGTAAGCAGTAGTATAAGTAGTTGATATCGAGCACTATGTAGAAAAGCAGCCTGTTGAAAATAAAAAGGACCCACTAAAATATGCTGAATTGGAAGAAGCAGGGAGGATGGGAGGTAGGTCTTGAGATGCAAGATGACAGCAAACAGATGAGAGTTTTTGAAGTTTTCTGAAGGAACAGGTAATATTATCTTGGGTATCGTGCAGAAGAAGAATACCAATTAGTTTATGGACATGTAGCGCTCTGAAGAAAGCAAATGAAAAATAAACATTGACAAAGAAATGCTGATATTGGCTTGGCTGATACCAATCACTGATTACAACAGAATCAGTGAGTAAAAATAATGAGAGGGAGAAAAGGAGATCTGGTAGTCTTGTTTTGATCTCAAGCTGATTACTAGCTTGAGAGAGCTTGCTAGAAAAATGAGGGAGGAAAGGTTCCCTGAAATCATACCAACAGGGCATCCGGGTGAGGAAGAAAAGGACTAGAATGGGATAGTTGCAGAAGAACAGAGAGTGCAAACACGGTCACCTGTCAGAGGTAAAATCCATTCTGATTATGAGCTGTGTTTAAATACGGTGAACCTCAAACACAATGTGTCTGTCGTCTTATTGACATAATGAGGGTTCAACTTCTGTAAATATGAGGGACCTTTCCAAGGTCAGAAATTTGTCTACACACTATCCTCTGCAGCATACTCACACCTGCCAGGCTACTGAGCAATATGGTCTAGCTTCCAAAGTTTTCATTAAAAAAGATCAGTTTTTTCAAACTTGTGCTAAAAAATTTGTCTTAAAAAAACCCATGTTGTGATATTTTGGAATTTCATCAAACAATAAACTGATCTAACTATGCCACTTTATCTATTTACTTATTATTTCCGGGGGGGGGGGGGGGACGGACGACGACCACCCACTAATTTAAAAAGATACTTAATATGAAGTCCAAAACTAGCCATACCACTGCATTCTCAAGACAGTATGACCTATGGACAATGACTTTCTCCAATGAACATAATGAAAATCTGTTGTTCTTCCCATGTCTTCATCAGCTGCATTTGCTTTTAGAACAGAAGGACTCGGCATTTCTCAAACTTTACCCCAAACCACAGCACCTTGCTTTTGCCTACTTCCCAAAGTTATACTGCCTGTGCTCCAAAACTGCCCTCCTCCTACTACAGGAAACTATAGCATACCACTATAAGAGAAAAAAGGAATCAGTTTACCATATGGTGAGGAAAATATAGATACCTAAAATAGACTTACTCAAGAATCTCCCCAAAGAAGCATCTGTTTGTCAACAACTAAGCTAAGCATACAGCAATACAGAAAGGCCAACTGGGAAACCCTAATCAGTAATTTCATTATTTAAAAAACTGATTACGACTTTTCTGGCGTCTCGTGCATCCCACCAGAGGTAAAGTATATTTTTAATCAGAAGTTAGTCAAAAGCAAGTTGAACGGAATCCACCTCTTATATTTAAGTATCCTACCTATAAGCCTTTTTTCAAATAATCTCCCAGAAAATGCTGATGGATTTGCAGTCTAGTTTGAAAGATACACCCCTGCCACTTCTTTTTGTGCAAAAGAACAAAGACTACAGAGTTGGAAACATCAAGCTTGCTGTAAGTAAACAAATCTGCTGTGGTAAATTCCCATAATGTTTTAATGGCATGCAGGTATTGCTATTAAGACAAGGCAAGTATTTAGACACGAAAATAGTAAAGCATAACACAGCAGCACAATTCATTTTGCCATCTAACAGTACGAAAAGTAATGACTTAACCTGAAGTTACCAGAAATGAGGAGCTTGGAAACTATCACTGCCACATTCAGCTCCCTCTTCTGTTGCCAGTGGGCCCAAACCTAAAGGATTCTTCAGTTGCAGGGAAGGATTTATCTTTGGCTGAGCACTTTATCTGGGCTGTTTGGGTCCAAGTGTGGTGGGCCCAAAAATATTTTAAAAGCAGCACTGAAGAAGTAATGCGGTGATAGCTGGTTCTACATTTTGCTTTCAAGTGATACTAGATAAAAAAGATCCAGAAAACTGAATGACTGGCTGGAGAAGATGTGAAACCTGACTCTGTTTTTTCTCTGAGGAAGAGCAGGAACTGTCTATTTGTCAGGTCTTGATGGCAGCCAGGACACACAGACATCTTTTCTTCACATGCAAAAGTAATAGCAGATAAATATGTATACAGCACAGCAGTAACAAATGCCACATTTTAAACAGTATCATCTAATGGCATGCACGTTTCTTTCCATTTCTTTCAAGAATCAGCTTCAAAATTCTTTGACAAAATTTACCTCTCAGCCTCCAGAGATTTTTGCATTGCTTATGTTATACCTGTCAAGATCTGATGACTGTATGTTATGTATTCATCTGAACAGAACCACTACACTTAGTTACAGGCTATCATCAACCAATTCATTCTCTTGCTAAAATCAAGTCATCCAATTACTCCTTGACTAATCAAGGCTGTTTTGGCTTTTTCTTTTTTCAAAAGGTACTCAACAGCATAAACAGTTCACTTACAAGAAATGGAAAGGGGCTAATCAGCAGAATTATTGTTTTGCTGCCACAATTTGCAGTATTTAAATGTGGTTGCTGATTGGACTGAAAGTTTTATGATATTGCATATAAAACTAGTTTGACACAAAACCGAAGCTGCCTATAGCCTAAACTTTATTGTTTCTAGCTGCTCCAAGCTGCCACCGAGATGCTAAAAACCAAATCAAAATAATACTACTAGACTTATCTTATTCTGCTCCTAATTGCAATTATGGAAATTAATGAATATCTTCAAGATTAATTTATATTTGATATATCATTTGCTTCATTTCTTTAATTATCCTTATCCTTAAAGTAAAATGGAACAAAATATTTGGCTAATATTAAGCTCCACATAACAGCATTTTGGCATCTTGTATTCATTTACAAGAGGTAAGCAACTGCGTTGGTATATGTTATGCTGTAATTAAGAGGGATATTTACAATTTGATCAGAAGCCGAACTGCATCATGAGCTGAAATTCCCATCGGTATTTAGGGTAATGACCAGCCTTTTTTGTCAATAAGCTATAAGAGAATGTTTAATAACACCACCAAAAACCAGACCTAGAGAGTAATTGATACTTGCGCTTCCTCTCCAGCATACATGCAACAACTATTATCAAAAAGAGCTGCTCGTCACAGACTGATATGGCACATCACAATACACATACATACCCTGTTATAAGCCCTGAAATAAATGAGCAATAATATCTATCTGGCCACTTACTGGGGTGGGAATGGGGGAGAGAACAAAAAGAAATAAAATAGGGTAACTTGGGTGGGGGACTAGAAGCAGGGTATTTCTTTGAGCTATCAAAAGAAACAAGACTACAAGTGTCAAAAAAAACATTAAATTATAAATAATATCTGTACTTAGACTGGCTTGACATGCTATCATCAGTATTATAAAGATTTAAATGGTAAAAGATACCGCTATTTCTGACTGAGGTACAACTACATTTAACATTATAGAACGTATTAAACTTTGATGATGGTGCATTTTACTATGCACACTCATGTTTAGAAGGGCAAAAGAATACTGACAGAGTCAACATTTTACAGCTTCTTAAACGTAGCACGTGTTAACAAAGAACCAACAAATAAAGTAGGTTTAGCATGTTTTCCCTTGCAAGCTAATTTCAAGTGAAATTAATCACCTGTAACACAAACCTAATATTCTTTAAGCAGAGTAATTTTCAGTTGAAGAAGGTGCACCTGCCTACATCTTCAACATAAGCAAAATCAAGTACAAAAAACATTACATAAAATGCTGTAGTAAACCTTGACTTCTGAAGAAAGAATTTTTTCAGACATCTTTTGTGGCTTTGTTTTGTGCTACAGCCCTTTAAGTTTTGTCTTCATAAAGCCCTAACTAGTTGTAATCACTCGCAGTCTAATTGTGGACATTTATCTGCTTTTCTTATGCACAGAACATAGCTATTAAAGCTGAATGGTGATGGTGTGAAGTATAGGTTAAATTGGGTGAAATTAAAGCAAATTACTCTGGGATGTGGAACTCTGAAAATAGAAACCGCCAATGATTTGCAACCCTCTTGATGATCAGCTTCACAGAACCCTAAATGACAAGAAAACTTACATATTTTAAAGTTAACTAGATTTTTTTTTAAATAATATGTATAAATTTATTTAAACGCAAGCAGTCACTGTGGCAATAACTATTTTGTTTTACCTGCATCGCAGAAATACAAGAAAAGGTTTTAATTCCCATTAAAAACACTTGTTTTTATTCTCAAGTTTAGCTGATTTTTAGCAACAGAAAAACAGTTCAGAATATTAGTTACAGCATTAATTACTTTGAACACAATGTTACAGTTTATGCATACCATATGGCTATACAGAAACAGGATGGTAAAAGCAGCTGCTTTGGGCTCTCTTGACTGGTGCGGTATTAGGACTCAAATTCATTACTTCCCTATATAAAAGATAAGCAGCTACATTTACCCTGCTGAGCCCTAATACCGCACCAGTCAAGAGAGCGCAAATCAAGCACCCCTCCCCAAAAGTCTGAAATAGCAGCTGAATGGCAGTCCTTTCAATATCAAATCTATTGGGAGTATTTGACAAAAAAGGGCAAGTCTATTTCTGCGCTGGCAGACACACAATGAGAGTGTGTAGCAGCAATACAGGATTTTAAATGACTGTAGTATCAACTTCTTGAGCATACAAAGAATTTACATTTGCATAAAAGTACTCATCAAGCGAGTACTGCACAAGGTCAGAGATGAGAATTATAACCTCCCTGGGAAACACTGAGGCAAAGCACTTCAGGACCCGTAAGTCAGCAGAAGAAACCATGATTCTGTTCCTGGTGGAAGTAGTTTTAACAGAGAAAAGTTGTTACCAAGACAGTCGCTCCAATGAGCTTATCTGTAAAATCCTGTTGCAGAGCCCCTACCCTTGAGTCTGTCTGACAAATATTAGTGATTTATTTCAGATGTAAAATGTGTTTACTTGCCATTGCTCTTTCATCCTAGCACCACTGGGATGTAGTCAACGCTCCGCAGGCAAAACCTTCTACCTGCTGAGATTTGCTATCAAGTTGGTCACACTGGGTAAAGGACATTATTTGACAGCTGAAGGAATAAATCTTTGAGCCCTTCATGCCTCTGTTTGCAGAGGGCTCACTCTGACTGCCCTTGATCATACGTTTGAAATACTATCCCTGCACTGCCCATGAAATAGCGCTTGGGACAAACTCCTTGGTTACTCTTCTTGCAACACACTTTACCCAGGATCACAGCACATGGTAATTTGCATGGACTCACTATCAGAAGACACTAGGAAGGGCAGCACTCAATGTAAAACTTTTTGAGATGGCTGACATGCCACATAAATTGTTTAAAATAAGAATTACCTAGGAAAAACTAGCCTCTCCGTTCAGATTTTTCCAAAATACAACTGTGTTAACTGGAAGATGAAGGGGCATTTGGAACCTAGCCTGGACCACTGCAAAATGCCCAAAAGCCAAAAAGGCTGAAGAATGCAAATGTTTGCTTCAGAGACAAGTGCTCTTGTCAACCTGAGCTCAGCCACGCTCTGCTTTATGTTACTTTCTGTTCTAATGACTGAAAACCCTCCTTTGTGAGTTTAAGTTGTGAAAAGAGAAGCAAAGAGGAACAAGGGAGAGTCTCCACAGTATCACCCTCCCTGGTGAGTGCTCCCATGGCAGCACCGCATGCATAAAGGATAGCGCACGCAGGAAGGTCTGGCCACAAACATCAGTGGTAAACTTTTAACATGCCTCTGTGTACCACATATCCAGACTGTTCACAGAAGACCATATTCCTACTCAAAAGTACACTGGAACTCATGTATTTGCAATCTGATGGTGTCTACACTGTACAAAAACATGGCTCCTAAGCAGAAACCGTTTGGAAAGTAGAAATACGCCTATATGTATAACTGTGTATTCATATTACTTCCACTATCACCGTCTCCATGGTGCATTTTACCCCTTCTTTCTGAAGGTCAGTCATCAAGTTCTTTTCTTTAGGAATACTCGGTGCCAAGCTCTACAGTGTCAGCCTTAACTGGAGTCTCTGAGAGTCACCATAACAAAATATAATTGCTAACAATAACTGTGTTTTTAAGACAATATATTTACACAGATCATGAATAGCAACAAGCAGCCATCAGCAGAAACCCACAAGGCAGTTCTATCTGGCCTTGAATGACCAGATATACAGGAAACATTTTAATTATTCATGGACAATTTATATGGGTCACAGATTGACTACGCCAAAGATGCAGAAATATAAAAAAAACCACTTGAGCCCTGAAGTTTTTATTGGGTCTGGCATAGCACTGCATAGCAGTTACCACGACTGTACTCCTACTGAACCACTTCGGATACCTAATGCTGCAACAAAGTCCAAGCCACTGAACTCTGCTGAGCCCACCTTGGCTCCTGTGCAGAGCCAGCTCAACTCTCTGTTCTGCACTCTTCAACACTTTGGAGGGTTATTAGTCTTTGTAAAATAATGAACAGAGAATGAACAGTTTAGTTCAGCACAGAATGCAAACCCACAACCTTCCTGGAACCCACAATGAAGGGAGTAAAATTGTTTCAATAAGGCAACTTCTCTTCAAAAACATTTAAAGCAATGTCTTAAGCTATATAAATACCTAGACAAAATTCAGTAATTACAAGTTTTCAGCTACAGGAGGTTAGTTATCTAAGCAGTTCCCAAATATTCTGAAACTTAAAATTACATTGTTGTTATGATAAAACAAGAGCGCTACAAAACTGTCAAACTTCTTGCAGTGCCTTACAAAAATGCTATAAAAAAATGGATTATGGAATTTGGCAGAGTGGAAAAAAATAAGTTATGTTTACAGATCAGTCATTGTTTACAAAAAGAGTAACCAAGTTTCTAGAATAAGGGCATTTACAGTGAGTTGTAAACTCAGCTCATCATGTGTTAACAACGAACCTCATTCTCCATATCTGAACGTTTCTCCTTTGAGGATCTATTTCATTGCACAATGGAGGTGAGGAGTAAACCAGCCAATGGTCTTGAGGAAAGACCAGCCAACATATAACAAAAATGAGAGTTGATAAAGACTTAAATAAGCAAAAATTCTTTGATCAGTGCCGTTATGCATGCATATGCCCTATATAAGTTTGTAATGAAGTGCTGTGTTGCTAAGTGAATAAAATATCTTTAAAAACAAAAGCAAAAAGCCTCTCAGTAAATTTACCTTATAAAAATGTGCCTCATCATCCAACCTTCCCTCTGGACATTCTGGCCCACATTCATAACGTAATACATAACTTAATGCAAAAGTAGCAACACAGTTCATCCAGATTTATCCTTTGCAAATCAATTCAAATTTTGTAAGAGTGCTGCCTTTGGTTTCTATTAATAGAAATCCTGTTAATAATAACAAAAAAAATTAAATCATTAGCTGGTTAAGAGATAGTTTGTTCTTCATACATGATTATTCACATGCAGTGATTACTTTTCAACAAATTAAAGGTCATGTCACTGTTCTTAGGACCTCACATAATGGTACAGGCTTGGAATCACAAGAAATATCAAATGATCTTTTTAGAACAGCACCTGAAATACTGAAAACAAAAGGTAATATATAATTTGCATCTTATTTGAGATGCTAGGCCTGATAAAGAGGGTTTACAATATTTCCTGTTCAATGTTCAAATCTTAATGTAACAGTTAACCAGATAAAACTCAATACTAATATTTTACTCTGGATGTTAGTCCCTTCCTCTTCCTCATAAAACTCAAAACAGCATCCCAAGAGAAAACTAAGCATATTACTTGCTATATATTGGCTGACCAGTTACATGGGAAGTAAAGAACTCATTATTTTGTACATTATTTCAGTAAAGTAATCCCTAACACTCAGGGATATGCTTTTCTTTCTAGTAACATTTTACTTCAACGGCAACTACATCATGGAACAAACATGTCAGTTGTGTTCTGTAACTATCTGGCACCATCTAGTAGCCATTGGTGTCTTCTTTACTGAATCCCATTAACAGATTGTGTTAAGGGATTGTGGCAAGGGTGATACTGAACAGACATGCGAGAAATAATAACACAGACTTCTTTATCTGAATCTCATATGGTCAAGAAAATGTTTTATGTTGAACTAGGTACAGACAGCTATAGTCAGTAACTACTTGTACATTGAGCAAATGCCTTCTGCCTTCCTTGAAAAAGTACATTAAATACTTGTGTGTATGTTGAAGTTTCCAAGTAATTTAAGAATCTGCTGGCAAATCTTAGCAATAGTTGACAAAAATGCATTGCTTTATGCATGTACGCAAACATTTTCCGTTTATTCCCTTTCCCTATCCTGAAAACATGCAAGTAGGTTAGAAACTAAGAAAGAAAACATATGCTTTGATTAACTTGAATCCTGGATATACAGGGTGGGGTTTTTCCATGATTGTCAAAGCAGAGTGTCTCGTAGGCCCTAAAATTGGGAAGCGCGGCAGGGGGGAGTGCGGGCAGCAATATGAACATATCGAGGCTACTTCATTATGTTCCCGAGGTGTGACTGCGTAGAAATCTCCATTTCCAACAGTACTACTCCTTTAGCCTGCGAGCAAATACAAATACACAGCCTCGCCATTCTGCTCCTTGCAAAATAAATATATAAATGTGATACTTTTGCAACATCTAACCACAGCTTTTTAAGCTGAAACAGTTCTTCTCCTTTTACTTTAGATGTCAAATCCATCACAAAAAAGAATTTTGTTTTTAAAAGACTTCCTCAACGAAGCAGTTCATTTCTCTGCCATTTAGCTCACTGTATTTTTACAAGCACCAGGCTGAGCAAACTATGATTGAGAGAAGCCATCTTATGCACATTGCTGTTGTCCCACATCATTCAGAACAAACCTTTTTAGATCGTTAACTACCACAGGAGTGCTGATTACACAGGCACCAGCAATTTCCTAACCAATGACCACCTGAACAATGATGTGTTCAGCTTCTCAGACCCTGAAGCCTTTCAGAGGTGAATCATTTCACAGTTTGGAACTAGATCTCCATAGCAACTTCCCTTTGAGGGTTTTAGAATCACCATCCCGTAATTCTATGATCATCAAGCTCAACCATTCCCAATGGTTCTTTTCACAGCAGATGGAAAAGGAAGCCTTGAAATTTTACAGTCTATTTCAAGCAATTCATCTGGCAGCCTATTAGAATTCAAAATATTTCGACCTTCAATCACAAAGCATGTTATCTGAAGCTGTGGTGATCTCAAGTCAAGACAAGCAGACGTTTTAGTCTAATCATCCATGATGAGAAGAGACTGACAAAAACTCTTAATTCAACCACCATCAAAATGCTTATTTTAACTGCATGAAAGTCTTTCAACAGGCAATGAAAACACACCATGTACCATTTTATCACAACCTTCCATTCAAGGGAAATATGAATTCTGAATATTGGCATGGATCTTTGCACTCCCTGACTGCTTTTGAACAAATATCTGCTTCCTAAAAGTCAGTATAAATCCAATTCTACCACATTATTTTCAACAGCTGTCAAGAAAAATGATGGAAGCAAACTGCAATTAAACTTCTCACAATTGAGTACAATAATGCTGTAAATGAGTTACTCATTGATGGATCCAGTTTGTTATAGGCTTCTTCTAAGAAACCCAAATCAGTTACGTCTGAGAAAATAAATACCAATTAAATTATGAAAACATAGTATTGGTTAAAATCTCGAAGCAAAGCTCAGTTTCATGATAATCATAATCAGAGGGGGGGGTTAAAGGTTTTTTTTTTTCCCCCCTCTGTTCCCAATTCCCGACTCAATTCCCTCTGTTTAGAGTTAAAGAAACATTTTCCTTCTCTTATGTTTCAGTCAACCACTGAAATAATCCCATCAGGGGCACAAAAGCTTTAAATTTGAAAATGTTTTCACCTGAAGCCTAGGTTGATTCATTCATGTTTTTTATCAACCTTAAATACAAGTTAAATTCAAACGTTTTAAAATCTCAGTTATAGACTGCCTACTATACTAATAACAGTGGTTCATCAAATTCCCACCCCTCCAAAAAAAAAAAAAAAAAAGATACTCTTCCCTACCCCACTCCAAACAACTCTGTAAGGTTAACTCTAGAAATACTTTATTCTTGTTACTACATTTTCATCAAAGTACAAAGCATCAAAATGCAGTAGCGAATAATCACTAACTACATAAACACAAGTTATCTGGTGACTAAAGAATCCAGAAGACTTGCAGCTTTCCATACAAAAATGCCACCAATAGTATTTAACAGGATCAGCAGTAAGTTTAGTAAAAAAAACCCAAACAAACAAACAAAAAAACCCTACTATTATTTAGTGACTTGACAGTGAGACTTTGATACTTAAAACAACTGCTGTAAAATGTATCAAAAGAAACAACAGAAGGACCCACCTGTACCAAAGCCTCAGTGTCCACTATGAATAGTGAAATAAGGGAAATTAACAGTTATGTTACATTTTATAACATTTGTAGAGGCAGGAACACTTAACTGTTTTATTTTCTTTGAATGAAAAACTGCGTCTTCAGTGTCCCTAAGCAGTTACTTAACTGCGAGAGAGGCCACAATTGAGACCCTCTCTACAGCACTTAAAATGCCACATTTTATTAGGCTACAGGGAAAAAACAACCAACCAACCCCCCCAGCTGACCTTATCCTCCTAGGTATCGACGTTGTTGAGCCATACTCTTACTCTACTTCAAAGAAAAACTCTTTAAAAAGAGAAACTTATTAAAAAAACCCACAAAACTAAAATAACTTGAATATAATGATTTATTGACTGCTGGTTTATTGAGAGTTAATATTTTTGGCGAAGTAATTTTGAAAACATTTCTGTAAAAGAATGATGACGAAAATCTTTGGGGGAATAAACTGGCACAATACAGGATTTATCTTCATATATTTTGTACCATTTGCAAAGTTAGCTCATGATCAGAGCTATACAGCTGCTTACACTGAACTTCTTGAAGATCTGAGGGGACGTATGTGAACATAACCACAAAATTTAACTAGGGATGAAGCTAGAATTTAAGATATAGTAAAGCAAATGAAAAAGTTATGCATCAACTGAAAATGTAAACTGTTTATTTCTATGTACAATCGACTGAAACAAATACGGACTTTATTCTAGCAATCGGAGAAAGAAACACCATGGAAAAAACCTCTTGAGTATTTAAAGCACCATCTCCTGCAAAGACCAGAGATTAAGGCAATTATACATGAACAATATTAAAATTCTTAGTGGTTTCCAGTGTTAGATCAGTTACGTCAATAGCCAATATAAAAACTACTGCAAATATCTTCCTAAAGGAGACAAAGAATTTACATGATACATTTTACAATACTCAAAAATTTTTTTCAACTTTTTTATTTTAATATGGAAGGTAATCAAATGTATTTGTTACCAAAAGTTTTAACTCATCTATAAAGCCTAGCTTACTTTTTTTGGTCTGTTGACCAAACATAACATAACCATTAAGTACAACCTTTTATTTAGCATTGTTCTATCCAAAATTGAATATAAAACTGCCCATGAGCACCAAGTTATTTAAACATCTTGCTAATTAAAAAGGACAACTGTCACTGCAGCAATACTTGCTTACATGCGCACACAGAACTACATACATGTAATTTATCTACTGGTAATGTAGCTATTACTAAATGTAATTTGAACAGGAGCATTTTTAAAAAATTCTTAAGTGATAGTAAATGATAACTATCTTGCATTGTACAATTAGACTGTCAGCAAAGGATGCCTATTAGTAACACATACGCAAATCATCCGAGAGTTACATCTTTACAATCTATTCTATGATTATGCACAGTTATGATTCAAAGTATTTTCATGGTATTTTACCAGATATTTCTCGTAAATAGTAATTTTAAAATCTAGGAGGCAATTCTTAAAATTGTCTTCATATACTAAGAATGAGACTGCATTTTTAGCTTTTCCTCCTCCCAATATCCCCACTACCGTATCTGAAAAACCTCACTTAAGCACAGTAGTTATATATTAGCTCACCGTTTAACAATCTAGAATAACCTTAAGTTTATTTCATAACATATAATCAAGCAACATACAGTAATTAAAGCACACTGAAAACAGCAGTTACTAGCTAATTAACATTATAGAAACACTTTTCTTAATGATAGAAAAAGACAAAGATGTTATAAAGTACTGTAGCATGAGGAACGGTTTGTTATAAACCTTTTTGTTTAAAACATGAAAAACTTCAACTTTGAAATTACAGTACTTTATGAATTAAAAATGTCAATGCAAGTCATGCACAGTTAGGTAAGCGGTTTAGGGACTACCCTTTCACCACGTGGTTCACGTAGGGCAAGCACCATTAATACAAATATTTGCACCCCTCAGGACGGCTCAGCATTTGCAAACACACCCAACCTCTATATTATCCTTATTCATACAGAGTTAAAGAACTAATACAGTTTCCACTATTTTCATGGCAGTAAGATGTATTTTGCCATCACGACAGCACCTGAACTGCAGCTAGGTACAAGCAGCAAAGAACAACTCGAGCTGTGACGATGGCACCCTGGGCTGGAGTTAGGGGATGGCTGCCAAGACAGCCTCTGTGTTCTTTTTAAATGCACTGGTTTGCAGCGTCAGTTCAGAAGTGTACTTTGTTAGATAATTGTTCTATGTTTTGCAATTAAATTACCACTTTAAAACAGTGGCAATATTTTACCTTTACATGTTATTTTTAAACCCACCTTCTATTTATTACATCATATCTTATATTTCATATTTGTCTGTATTAACAGTAACACCTAAAAATGCTTGCTAGGTAAACCTGTGTGAGCACACACAGCCCTAGCAAGTAGTCTCTTTGGAGACCAACACCTTCCTATGAAAATATCTTCTGATATTTTTCCCACCACTATTTGTATCCCACCATTATTCACCAGCTTCTATATATGCTTATCTCTTATTATATTTTTTTTATTATTTAACATAATTTTTCAACATCAGGAATTATTTTGTGTCACTCACATTCTTTGCTAACAAAGTGCATATGAAGGTCTATTAGCTTTCCCCACAGTTTCATGATTACTAGATGGCCAAACACAAGGATTACAGCTGCAAATCAGTTGTAGGTTAGTAATAAACAAGATCAGGCCTTCCATAAAGTTTGGCACACAATCACAACTAATTTTGTGCTCACATATAGGCACAGGACAGTGCACAAGCACAAACATGTGGCCACCACTGAATGGATGGCAGACTGCCTGTCTCAGCAGTACTGCCTTAGTTTCCTCGTCACTATAAGCTGGCAATAGTATGTATACCTTTGCAGGGTTCTTTAATTTTGAAATCCAAAAGAAGTGCTTAATTCTCAACATACATGTCCACAGTTCTCTACATACGAATGTCAGTATGAACATTTGTATCATGCAGCAAAAAAGTCAAGCAGGCCATGAGAAATTGCCTTTTTGCACAAGGAAACATGTATCTTAAAACATTCCCTCTCTGATTTAAAAAAAAAAAAAAGTATTTGAAATTCAAGCATTTCAGAATGAAAAATAATCAATACTAATGTTATCATCCTTCACTTGACCACTGACTTTTTAAACACCACTGCTACCACAACTTTAATAGGTTGTGATATAAACTGTCAAACTCATGGGCAGTCAGAAAGCACTCTGAAAAAGACGATGTCAGTTGCTAATTCCAGCATGCAGTATCTTTTGTTCTAAGTCTGGTTTGACATTGGTCTTATTTTCCTGATAAAATAAGCCTAAAAGTCATTCTTAGACAGAATGAAGATCCTCTCCATCTCAAAACACTCTGGTTTTCAAAGAAACTCTCCAGAAGAAAAGGACCAAACTGGCTATCACGCTTCTGGCAATTTTTGAAGTCCCTGAAAAAAGTCCTTGTTCATCAGCACTTAAATCTATTAAAAAAATCTTCATCCAATTATTGTAGCAAGGTTCCTTGCAATTTTTTCCCCAAAAGCTATTGTGTAGCATTTGTCTTAGACCTTGTCTATCCTGAAGAGGCTATCATTTTTATAAAAATATATGGAATTATTTTAGGGCTTCTAAAACTAGTAGATGCTGAACCACAATATTTATACTTTTTCACATTAGATGAAAGATAGATGACAAAAAGAACTCCAAATTTCAAAGGACATGAAAAAGGCATATACAATATTTAAGCATTTACATAGATGCCTCTAACACTACTGCTACAGATGGCTCCCCAGAGCAGCAAGTCAAGCACCACCATCACTTCATGAAGTTTCACTCAACTTGCAGCCTGCTCGCCATTTGCCTGCAGGAAAGAGGGCTGACAGGACCAAGCCAGAGGCCAGAAGAACTGTCCTAGCAGACTTCACATCACCTGCTAGTTGAAAGAGGAGAATCTGACAGAAAAGAAGATCTCTTAAGAGTTACATCCTATTTTTCAGTAACCTTACGATTTCAAACCAGTTTAACTTTGTCATGAAGACACAGTTCACTGTTCAATTTTTCCCTTTTTGTAACAACTCTGACAAAGAATACTATACATACCTCTTTACATAATGAAATGTTCTAACCTAAATTGGATCAGGGATAAAAAAATTCTGTATCACATAACACAGAAAGAAAATGTTACCCATCGAAGATTCTTTCCCTTTCATTTGGCAGGAAAGCCCTGATGTTCAGAGCTTATGAAAGTATCATGCAGAAACTTCAAAAAGGTTAGAAACACACCACAAATCAACAAGAGACTTTTCTGCTACAAAAAAAATTTTTGAAGAAAGCATAGCTGCTGCAATGGTATGAAAACAGGCAGCATTTTACTATCAGGAAGCCAGTGTTTACTCAATGCTGATTTTTCAAACAATTTGTTCCTATGAAATAATTTTCTGAAGTTTTATGAGATGTTATTGCAGAAGAGAGGAACTTCCAAAAAGCTATAAAGCTGTTAAGTTTCTGTTCTGTCATTTATTTAACAGTACATACATATATAAAATCTTTTTCTTTAAATTGGTAGGCAGTATAGCTAAGAAAAAACATGTTAAGTGAACAGAAGATGGATTACCTTTGACTAGGCTCTCGATTTCAGTGAAAAATCAGAACTCTGATCACAAGATAATTTTCTTTGTGGTTTGCTGATTACTAACCTTAAAAATGTTCTCCGAGTCATTAAAATCATCTGTTTCTTTACAATGTGCTTTCAGTTACTGGTTTTCAATTTTCAACACAACATTGCTGATAATATTACAATATCCCCTCCTCCTAAAAGAGGCCTTTAGAGCCTGTTTGCATTCCACTGGAAGATGCTGCCTTGCTCTCGGATGTGGCTTCATCTGCCTTCCTCCCCCACGCTGCCATCCACAAGCCCAGCTTACCCGTCTAGTCACTCCATCAAGATATTAAAACTAGATGCATACCATACATATGAGACTGATTTATGCATTCAGACTGCATCATACGAGTAATCTCTTCCCTTACCAAAGATTTCCAAAAGGCTCTTTCTTCTTAAACATGCTGAATATTTCATTCTAGTTATGTGGAAATATTTCTATGCAGTGCTTGTATAACACAAAAATAACGCACTTCCGCATAATTATTCTTGTCCTGAAACAAGGAACAGCTATTTGTTCTCCCAGCCAAAGTTTAAAACACAGGGGGGAAAAAAAAAAAAGTAACTTCACACTGGTTTTATGGGTGAGATTTGAAATGTCTTTGTGTTAAACTGGGGCTTAACCTATCAAATTCCACCAAATTTAACATTTCAATTTAAAACAATTTTCCTATAGCTGCAGTGGTCCCAAAGATACCTTTCTAGTCAAGAAGCTTTTAGCTCTCTGAGACTGCAAACAAACTGTTGTTTCTCATATTTTCCCTGCTCTAGTACAATAAATTAACAACATTCTAGTAAACAGCACCACTGACGTACAAAATCCTGTTAACCAATGTCACCCTGCTGTTACACAGCAAGAAAACAAAAAGTAGGAAGGCAAAACACCCCAAACCAGCAACTACTACCACGTGCAGAGGAATTCTGCAAAAAAAAAAAAAATTCCATCAACAGAAAGAGATGAGAGAAAAGCGTACTTGAGGTTTTTAGCTGACAAAGGCAGCGTTCCTCTCCAGCAGGGAGGGAATCTGGATGTCACTTATGAGAATCACATGAATGGACACGAAGAAGTAAGAACTCCTTGTGTGATCACGACACACAAACTGGAAACAATGGCGGTCTGCAACAGCCTGTCGGTATGCAAGCAGCTCGAGCAGCCTGAAGGCAGTTTCCAGGCAGGTACCGCCTGCCACCCCTGCGGGCTCCTGGCATCACCCTTCCTGGGAATCCCACGCTCCCTCTCCTGAATATGGCCTGACGTACTCCTGACACACGACAACAGAGCAGAAATCGAGTAAGCTGTCCAGCCTGCAGTAGCGAGGACCAAGCGCAGGGCAGACAAGAACAGGCTTGTACACCATAAGCTAATCACCCTTACTATAGCGCAGAGACATCTGCATGGCACGAGTATGAGCACCACAGTTTACATACCCAGACCCCACTAGTATACACTGTGCTCCTGGACTTAATTGGTTCCCTTAGTACAGCAAGCTGTACATTCCCATCTACAGCAAGACTAGGAAAAGCTGTGAAATATTTGTCTGAAACGGCAGCTGATTAGGAAGATCAGAATTACGATGTATTTACCTTGTGAAGTGTCTAGTTCATCATATTACTCAACAACAATGCTCAAACGAGGTAGTCAAAATATCTTAGCATGACAACATTACACTGACCACATGGGAGGAAAATGAAAACTTAATAAAATATAACACTTTAAAAAAAAAGTATAAGGCTTCATTAAAAACAAATTATTAAATAATTCTGAATGGGTTTTTTTCTTCTGTTAATAACTGAAACCCTGCTGAGGTTTAGTGAGCAAGACACCTGAAAAGTTGAGTAGCCAATTCGGCTGGCAGGTACTTTTGCTCTGCTAGGCGTACTCACACTGCACTCTCCAGTTCTAACAACGGCTAAGGCAAGTCCAACAGTGACACTGTAACGCTTCTGCATAAAGGAAAGTATATGCACGTAACGAATCTCCCCAATTATTTACTCAAAGAGTGCAACTGCATCCATTAATACTCAAAACCACCCACACTGAAAACATACAGAGGGAAAAAAATTTAACTTAAACATACCAATGCTGTTATTTTATTTCAGTGTGGGACAAATCAACTACAAGGAAACATTCTCTCTCTTTCCACACAAGAAGAATGTGTATTTGTAAATGATCGATTAACTCATACACTAAATTATTCATTCTTTGTGGTGCACACACATTAATGTCAGTCTGCAAATGTAATCAATACAGGAGAGGGGAGCGTGTTTATTTTTGTTTTTTATAAATACATACTGATTACTTTAGGTTCAGACCAAGCCATCTCTATTCACACTGAGCAGAACTTGCCTGCAATTCATGGAATTTAAATCACAAACACAGTGTGACTAAATAAAAGAATTGTGCCCTTGGAAAGGATATAGAAGTACTTTAAAAGGTCACTTTTGTTCTCTCTTCATACTTGCTTACATACACATTCCAAGAAAAACAACAGGAAAACATGTGAAAGGATGAGAGCAAGAATCAGTAATTTACCAGTTAGCAGCTTACAATGATGTTGGAATAATAAAATAAAAAAATATCATCTTGGTAATGTGATTGTTGTTCATGGTTTATCAGTTTAAACAGAAAACTGTGAAATGCGAGCATTAAAATAATCATATTCTTATCAAAACCACTACATGGGAAAAGAGACTATATGCGTACAGCTGCATTTTTTAATACTGTTCTGCGTGGTCTTTAGCTTGCGTTTATATCCTTTTCATATCCCATCACTACAGGCTTATTGTTGGAACAGTACTGCAATCATTATTCGACTGTAAGCTACTTTTAACTTTATTTTTATTTGTGGGTTGGGGGATTACCTTGAAACACCATTGCATGTTTTTCCCCTTCCCTTGTAAAAGCTTTAGCTAGTAGAACGAGAAACCTGCCAACATCGTGATATCTGATTTTAAGAAATTCAGTATCAAGCTTCAGTAATTTCTGTCCCAGTTGTAACCAGTACGAACAGACTCCTTGCTCCACCAGGGCTATACAAAGTGGTTGGAACACATGAGCAAATGGAGTTGGATTTATTGCATTTCACCATCAGCGCAAGGGGGAGGAGGTTTGAGAAAAAATGGAGTTGCTAGGGCAAGTGGTTCCTAATTTGCAGTATTCCTCAGAAGGATAAGCTACTAGATCAACATGTATGTGAAAGAACAGGAAAGTTAAGCTTATACACTCCTGTCTCACTCCTCCTTCTGGCCCAAGGAGGAGGGGTGACCACTAAAGGCAGCCTTTAATGCTCCAGGACTAACACGCAGCCACAGAGATTTTAACACAGATTCAGTAGAGCCAGTAACTCCTGCATGCAAATTACTATAGAATTACACAGTTGCCGTGTATTCCCTACAAAAATAAAGCAATTTAATATAAAAATCAATAATGATGTAGCTTTCTTATAGCCTAATTTCTTCAAGTGGGAACTATGCCTCAAATAATTTTAAGTATATGGGAATTCTGAACAGATGTTATTCCTTTCCTAAGGTTACGTGGAACAAGACAGGCCTATTGCATACTTAACACAACCAACATACAGAATACTATACTAATTTTACCTGCTTTATTGAACTTTCCACAAAAAACATCCTTTACTCAAGACTACAGAATTTGAGGAGGACACAGCAGTATTTTCCACGAATTTCTATAGCACTGAATATCTGTTTTAACACAAGGAAAAATACTTAATACTAAGAAATCATAACCCAGTCACATGCAAATTCTTCCCATTCACTTTGAAGTGGAAAGACATGTAAACAAAAGAAAAATACAGCAATAACAGACAAACAGAACATCACAGATTAGGTATTTCCAACAGAGAAAGCCATTCAGTAGGTATCGGTACAGTCATTAGTACAGTAGGGTCAGAATCAGGGTTTTGTGTGTTACCAAAACCAAGGTTTGCTTTTGGGTTTTATTTTAAACTGTGCAAACTAAAACTATTCTGTTCATGTCAAAATGTGTTCATATGGAACAAAACATCTCCTGCAGTCCAGATCACTTTACTTGCAAGGCTTTTTTCTCTGTTGCAATATCATCATGTGCTATTAATTTGCTAGTTGAAAAAAAAAATGTACTGAAGCCTAATATGTATTTATATCTACTTGTTAAAAAAAGTACAAGAAAAGCCTTCCATAATGGACAAGGGAGGAGGAACGGAGGGGGTGGGAGACAAGAACAGGACACAAAAAAACACCTTTTCCAAAGATCGTTCAAGGCAAAAGGGACATGTCATGTTAAACAGTAGTCAATAGCTGTATACAACCAGTAAACAAATTCAGCTCTATGAAAAAAGAACTACATCACCATTTAGTGGTTGCAATTTAGATTATTCTAGCGTGTAATACTTTAATTGTATAAAACAAAGCTGATGTCACAAACACAAAAGAACTTCTTGCAAAGCAACCACCACAAGTAATTTTTATGCTGCCACTGATGGCTGACAAGTGATGAGCACTTTGTTCGAATTTATATACTTATGCATCTAAGGCAACAGGTGGCTTATAAAAAGAAAACACTGAGAGCTTTTTAACTCTTCATTATCAAAATTTTTATAATATGTTTTATCATAATGACTAAACAATCTCTACAAATAAAAGCTCAACATACTAACTACAGAGATGAACTACGGCTCACTGAAAATTATCCATTATTTTGATAAAAGCAGAAACAAGGTAAGGTTCTGGATCCCATTGACCTGAGCTCTGCCTACATTCACAATGTTTTGTAATTGCACAAAGCACTTGATATTTAAACAGTACCTTGTGATATATAAGTTAAATCAATTTAAGACAAGAAATTTCATATTTTCTTGCTGACTGTCTTTTCGATATCCATCTCAAACAATAGCTGAATATTGTAGCACAGTGGGAAAGAAATTTTTACTTTCAGGTCTTTAAACCAACTTGTCCTGGTTTCGGCTGGGATAGAGTTAATTTTCTTCTTAGTAGCTGGTACAGTGCTGTGTTTTGGATTTAGTATGAGAATAATGTTGATAACACACTGATGGTTTAGTTGTTGCTAAGTAGCGCTTATTCTAAGCTAAGGGCTTTTCAGTTTCCCATGCTCTGCCAGCAAGCAGGTGTGCAAGAAGCTGGGAGGGAGCATAGCTGGGGCAGCTGACCTGAACTAGCCAAAGGGGTATTCCATACCATGGAACGTCATGCCCAGTATATAAATGGGCGGGAGTTGGCCAGGAGGGGCGGATCGCTGCTCGGACATCGGTCAGCAGGAGGTAAGCAACTGCATTGTGCATCACTTGTCTTTTCTTGGGTTTTACTTCTCTTTTTTTTGTTATATTCCTTTTCATTACTATTATTATTGTTTTATTATTCTTATTAGTTAGTATTATATTTTATTTTACTTTAGTTATTAAACTATTCTTATCTCAGCCCACAAGTTTTACTTTTTTTCCAATACTCTTCCCCATCCCACTGGGAGGGGGAAGGAGGAAGCGAGCAGCTGTGTGGTACTCAGTTGCTGGCTGGGGTTAAACCATGACACAACTGAGAGAGTGATGTGTTTCAGTTGTTGCTTGATGTAGTTTTGGGCCAAGAGCGGCATTACAGAAACACATTGGTTTTTTTCTAAATACTGCACAGTCCAATGAACAGTTTTGTTTTCTTTAAGCACACAGAGTTATAAAAAAATACTTAACAACGTCTACACTACACAGAATGCAGGATAATACTTCACACTTGCATTTAAGTGCAAAAGACTTCCAGGCAAAATAAAAGACACCATAAACACGCAGATAATTCAGATTAAAATTAAAAAAAAAAAAAAAGGAACTTAAGAGTGGTATTGACTGATTTAGTTACATTTAAAAAAATGGAAGATAAGTTGAGAAGGCAAAAATGCAATAAGCATACCAAAACAATCTTTATATTCTGCCTTGTAATTAAACTGTGAAATAACCATCTGCTTATGATTAAAACATTTTAGTGTTTGCTGTTTTGGTTAGATTAAACACACACACCAAGTTATTAGACTTTTTCCTCTGCATGGCAATTTTACCATACCATCCCTAACAATTAAAAAATATGACACATCAATTTTTTTATCTTGTACACTACATATATCTATATACACACACACACACACAATTTCTATGGTGATGTTCACTGGATTAATCTTTCTGCTTTATGACACTTCAGAGCAGTGCAGAGCAGCTCAAACCAGAGTCTTAGACTGCCTATCTTTCAGATTTCCTCTGCTTCTTCCCATATTTTCTCTGAAAGCAAGCAATCCCTCTCAGCCTACATTCTTGTAGCTATACATTTCCCTCCTTCTGCAACTCTTTCACACACTTGACTTCCCATTCCTACTGCTATATAGTTTTGAGACATCAATTTTCACATCAAATTACCAAAGCTTGGTGCATAAAAATATTCAATAAGCCTCAAGGAACTGTTATCTCAGTAACAGCTATCTCAGTAAGTACTGAAATGCAAACCTATGCTCAAACATATTTTAGAAGTTTAACTAGTAAAGTGAGCTTCGAGGTATGGACGCTTATCTGCCGTCATCGTTACTGGGAGAAAAACCTGTATGATGGGGTGGAGGTGGGGAAGAGAAGGAACAAGGTAGAGAGAAGGAAGGAAGAAAGAAGGGGTGTTGTTTGATTTTATAAAGAAAGCCTTTTAAACTAACTTCAACAGAAAAGAAATTAATCACGTAATGCTTGAATACTCAGAAAATTCATTCCATATCTAAGGATAAACACTGAGGTTCTGAAGAATCTTGTTGCTGTTGTATCCAGCAACAGATGAAGCCCCACTTTAACTGCAAAACTCAAAGTAAGAACTGGAAGTAGCATTTCTGAGGTATTTCACAAGAACAAATGGTTGGGTTGATAATTAATGGATTTTCTTAATTGCCTCCAGGCACTGAGGCTTCAGGATGTCATTTGAGGCTAGCTACCCCTATGGCATCAATATTTTAAAAAAACAGCTTTCAAAGCATCCCTAGCAACTACTGTTAACATAAACATCCAGCACTTAAATCCAGCCCAATGCTAATTTTGTTCTTCCATGAAAGATTTCAGGATAAAAATACATTCTGAAATACACTTAAAAAATAGCTGGGAGAAACCTGAGAGTAGCAAATGCAGGAGTGACAACTTCCAAACAGAAAAAAATCCCAGACCATCAGAATTTCTGCTGAGATGCTATTGATAACTGATTAATAAATGATCACCTGTAAACCCCAGCAGAAAAGCAAAACTTCAACTGCCAATGTGAAGCTGGGCTTCATCAGGATGGAAGAGAAATTTTGGAAAGTATACTGGAAATATACCAACTATCTTTGTTGAAGGCTCACCAAAAGAAGTCAGCAGATTTCCACATCAATACTTTATCATTACAACAACAGCATAAAGGCACATCTGCAACCAAACCCTGCATCTCACTAATGTCTCCAGCATACATAGCAGTCATCAAAAAGTCAGTTTTCCTCAGACTCCAGTGGACAACATGCAAGGTTTGAAAGAAAACATCTCTAAGCCTTGTAGACTTGGAAGGAAAAAAAAGGCAAATAAAAAAAAAGGATGCAATTTGCATCATGTATTTCCTACGGCTGCCTTTTTACAAACATCTTTCAACTTACCATATCAGCTTAATGCTCCCTCAGCTAGAACAGTACAACTGTTTGCTGGATTACATGGTGTCGTGGTTTAACCCCAGCCGGCAGCTAAGCACCACGCAGCCGCTCGCTCACTGCCCCCCCTCCCCTGGGATGGGGGAGAGAATCAGGAAAAAAAAACTCGTGAGTTGAGATAAAGACAGTTTAATAGGACAGAAAGGAATGAAAAACAATGATAATGATAATAATAATAATATGACAATAGCAATACTAAAAGAATTAAACTATACAAAGTAAGTGGTGCACAATGCAATTGCTCACCACTCGTTGACCAATGCCCAGTTAGTTCCCGAGCCGCGATCCCCCCTCCCAGTTAACTCCCCCCAGTTTATATACTGGGCATGATGTCATATGGTATGGAATAGCTCTTTGGCCAGTTTGGGTCAGCTGTCCTGATGGTGTCCCCTCCCAGCTTCTTGTGCCCCTCCAGCCTTCTTGCTGGCTGGGCATGAGAAGCTGAAAAATCCTTGACTTAGTATAAACACTACTTAGCAACAACTAAAAACATCAGTGTGTTATCAACATTCTTTTCCTACTAAATCCAAAACACAGCACTATACCAGCTACTAGGAAGAAAATTAACTCTGTCCTAGCCGAAACCAGGACACATGGTAAATCTGATTAGAGAAATGACCTATTTTTAAGATAACCCAGCAAGAAGAATATGGTTATTTTTGAAAAACCAAAAGCCCTTTTACTACATGGTTCTACACAATCAGTTCCAACAACACAGGAGAAAGTGGCAGTATATAGATGAGAAAAGGTGTTGGAGTACGGAGCTGCTTCAGCTACCAAAAGACATACTTATCCAGTGTACAAGTTAGGCACAAAGTATGACTTGGGAAGGGGCAGACACCTATTTTTCTAGAAGTAGCATTTTGGTCATTGTGGAAACCAGGACTACTCCAATAAATAGCAATTCTGAAAGAAAACTGAACCAAAGGTTTTTCTGTCAGTTTATTAAACAGTCTCATAGACTGAAAAAGGTTGCATCTGAATTGGATTACTGAACAGAGCTTTTGCTTGGGTGTGACTCCTAAAGCAGTTCCTTTGGTACAAGTAGATACACTCTTTGGCTTCTAACATGCAGTAACTGCTGCCAGTGACTTTTAAGCAGTTGTGGGACTATGGGCAAAGAAAAAGGAAGCACCCTAAACTGACACCCCAAGGATCTCAGACAGATTTGCTTGACACACACACAAAAGGAATTATATTTTAATTAAGTCTTACAATTACATATCTTAACGAAGCTAGGAGCCTTGTTTAGTTTGTCTAGGATAAGTAACTTAAAGCCAGAATAAGAAAACCAGAGCCAGCTTCCTCCTGGTCTTCATTTGCAGTATTTATTCCACTGTTCAGTACATCACATACGTACGTCACGGAAATACCAACAGAAGAAATCCAAACAATTAGGGAGAATTTAATTCACACATTTTGAGGGCCAGAAGACCTGGCAGAACATAAAGTGTATTCAAAATAACTTGCAAGCATAAAGCTTACTATAAATGTAAATACAATGAACCTATGTCCAATGATGTGCGCACATTTGTTTTAGGAATATGAACTGAACACAAGCCCATGACATAGCAAAGTTCATTCTAATAAAATAAAATAAGCCAGCACAAAAGAGCTCTCAGTGCTCACCACTGCTCTTCTTCACAAGCGCTTCAAATATATTTTATCCCTTCTTCAACTAGATTACTGTCATTCCAGGTTTTTTTACTTAAAATTTTTAGACTTCAGTTCCTATTTAAAAAGAGAAAGAGAAAAATATTCAGAGTAACTTGGTCTCTTGCCTCAAGGCACTAAAAGCTATACTACTTGTACCTCTAGCAGGAGTCAAAGCGTTGGTTCCCCTCACCTGGAGGCCACCACTCCCACAGATGATGCACCACAATCACTTTTGCGAGTGCTCCTTGTCTATTTTAATATGAAGTCACCTAATTTCACATCAGCCTCAGCAATAATTAAATCAGCTCATTTGATATTGACACGCTTGCATATTCGCTTGCCATACTCAATTTTTGAGCAATGAGGGACAGTGATGAAGAGCCCCTGAGCGCCAACAGTTAACTCCTACTGCTGTTTCCAAATCCAACACAGGTCTATGCCCTCAGCTGTGTTAGGGACCATGGCCATCTACCTATAAATTAGGAAACAGAGAAGTGCTTCTAAGAGCCTATTTCAAAGTTTTCATTAAAACTCTGCATTTTAAAAAAAAGAAAACCAACAACAAAATCCTAACCCCCTGTCTCTTTTGAGGAATGCACTTTTGAGAAAGCAACTTTCTGAAAGGGAAGCTATAATATTCTCAGACTACAGATCACTCACCTTTCTGATGCAATCACTGCAGCTAATTAAAGTGATGCTGACAGTCAGCCACTTATGTTTTTCTGTTACCAAATTCTTGCAAAGAATTGTTGATTTTACCTTTTCTGACATGGCCTTCCTCCAACCGAAGGAAAATAGGCTTTCACATTTCCTATTACATTTCCTATTACAACCAGGGGGGCAGGAAAAAAAAACAAACAAAAAAACCCCACAAACCTGCAGTATTTTTCCCTTCAAGCTTTCAAGAAAGTCCATGGCGCAGCAAAGATGACACTCACTCAAACAGGTAAACATGTTTCAAAAATAGTCACCTGAACACCCTCTAACACTATCACATAGCAATAATTTCTTCAAAGTATTGCAGAGAAAAATTTAAGTCTCATCTGTATTGCCTAAATAGCAATTATACACTGCCATATGACACACAGAACTATAATAAAAGTAGTTGTAGGTCAAATAATAGCAAAGACTCAGTAAAGATAACCTGCCTGGTCTTTATTCTCAGGGGAGGGGGGGTTTACTGGTCAAGTACTTTATGACTCACAGTACAGTATATTAGAAATTTTCTGTGTATTCTTTAGAATTGAGAGATTGCCCCTGTAGCTCAGTAGGTAGCTCTCCTGTTTCGGGCCTACAAGGTCATAGCTTTAAGTCCCTGCTGAGGAAACTTAACAAGTTCCATCTATAAATAGAATGGCATTAGATGCTGCTACTCTAGCAAGGGTGGGGGCTTTAGACAAGAAATTTTTACGTTTTCATCTGTTCTGATTAGAAAGAGAAATTGGACATAGAGAGGCACAGGATATTAGGCTAAAGATGAATGACAAACTGGGCTCCAAAACCCATTGTAACTTCAATTAGCATGAGACTTACAATTCGAGCATTATCAAACTACAATAAAGGCTAGAGAAGAATGCAAGAACAATAATTTTCCTTCTCAATAAGCATAAGTAATTCACTAAAATTACACACTTTACAATATTTGAGACTGAAAAGAAACCTCCTAGGTACTGTACAATCGAAATTCGACTTGTGACATCAAGAGGCAACCTCAATGTAAAACAAACTTTGGACTTTTTGATTAGTAACAAAAACGTTTGAACTTTCACAGCTTGCATCTTACTCCTTCTGAAGAAGCAAAGTATATCCTTGAAAGATATTTAATTAATTATCAGGGATTAAAACGATACCACTCTGCAATGTATAAATTTTTGCTCCTCATACCCATATATTTGGGGAGGCTTATTCAGCTCTCAGAATAACAATTACTTGTGACAAATTTAAGAATAAAGCCTATTTAAGCCCTTATCCGAGTTTATTTGTACTTTAAACTGTAGTTACCTGGCCTTAGAGGAATATGGATTAGAGCTCAGGTATCACTTTCACTCAGCCTGGTGATGTAATTTACTGTTCAATAAAGACAAAGGCTTACTCACTAGAGTGCTGACAATTTTCCAGCACCTTTTCCACAATCTGCACCCACGTGCCCAGGAAAACAAATTCACTCCTCTGTGGGAGACAAAGCTGCAAACAGCATAGTGCAAACAATTCTGAGGTACAAACTCATAAGTTTTGTTCATATATGCACACCAAAAGGAAAGAAACACCAGCAATAAAACAGGAGATGAAGGTGATTTTACAATGTGACTTCCTAGATCTCAGAGACACTAATAATATGCTCAAGTAAGAACAACAACAGGTCTTGCAAAATTCTTCTGCAGTAGTTTAGCTTAGGAGGTTACTGTCCTTCCTGTATTAGTCTTATTTGCCTAAGTGAAAAATCTGATTAGTTAAAAGTTTTCCACAGCTGGCCAAATGAAGCTAGTTGATCCTGCACTGGCACTGATCTATTGAACAGGATGTGGGTGTACAGAATGTCTCCCTCTTGCAGGTTTAGGTTTAGTGGTAGCACTAGTTGAAGCTGCACATTGGAAGATTCACAAGAATCCCATGCTGGTCCTTTAATTCCACTACCAACATTTTGGTCAATAATGTACTACTATCCAAAACACATACTAGGTTCTTTTCTGCTCTTCAGATGCTTCTACAAAGTAGACCAACATCAACAGACAACTGCTTTGCAGCATCAGCGTTCATCCTAGGGCCTCTTCCCGTATCATTGTATTGAAGAGTAGGCACATGAGAACAATGACAGCCATTGTACCACACAATGGGACATCTGGTCTCGCCCCTAATCTACTCCCCATTTCACTTACATCCACTGTCTCCGCTGCTGGATGCTGCATAAACGCTTACTCCAATCCTATGTTGTTCTTTCTCAAGAAGCTTCAAGTAGATGTCTATATGAACGTTTCTTCTATCTACCAACACTTTTTCTGAGCAAAAAGACTGCTGTGCTTCCATCCTTCGACCCAGAGAGAAAAATCCAACAGCACTAGACAGCACTAGCTCTCCAAGATGGCTTAAGGCTAGTACATGACACTAATGACAACTGCATGTGTTTCCCTGCAACAAATCTTTTGTCAAGGCAGTACTTCTTGAAAATCGGTCTTCCATGACTCATTGCCTCTTCCAATCCCTTTTTTATTGGGCATTTTGTGGTGGTTTTTTTTTTTTGCCTCAAACTGACTTCTATGCCCAAAAGAAAAAAAAGAGAAAAAAAAAAGCTTTATTCAAATGTGCTTCCTTTTGGCTGCTTCACGTTCTTTAAAAGGGGAAGGAAGACTTGCATGCATACAGAATTCCTCTATACAACATTGTTGTTTGCTTCAGAACTTAACTTCGTCTGTTTTCAGAAGGCACTTTCCCCAGTCTTGTTCATTACCACACAGAATGTGGTATAGTATCAAGAGGGTTGCAAAGGCCTGATTAGATTCAGCTAGTGGTTGTTACATGTGCATTCTGTTTCTGCTTGCAGGTACAAAACCACTGAAAAGAGGAGAGGAGAAATCTAGCAGTCTGCTGCTTCTGCTCGTATCATCTACACAAACAAAAGGTCTGAATTAAAATAAAGCTAAGCAGCCTCTGAAAAATCCTCCTCTCCTGCAACAAACACATTTTCTTTTTATACAAGGAAAAACTAATGATAAACAAATTTGTATGCATCTCTGGGAATATCTTTATTAGCCTCCCTTCCCTTTCAAGGTAGTGGGCTTAGTATCTGAATGCTGAGGGGTAAAATTCAAAAGACAGGTAACACATGGCTGAAGACGAATTACCCCGGGTTTTTTTTTTGTGACCTGATATTCTGAAATTGCAACATATGATGCAAAAATAGTCTTGCTAATAAAAATATTTCAGTTTCGGTGATGATTTTGCTAAAAGGGGTAGAGGAACGCCATTTTCACAACTTTGTAATCAGAAAAATCTCCTATGCAAAGCCTTACCCGGAATCAAAACACTTTACAATATTTTACAAAAAAAAAAACAACAAAAAAACAGGCATTAGTTAATACAATAAGATGTTTCACATGGCCACAACTGCCACTTTAATTTGAAAGCTTTCACAATTGCTGGTTTTAATATGGAGAAGTCACTGAAAACTAACTGAAAGTTTAGCTGAACTGTGAGCTACTCCAAAGATTTTATTAAACATTAATTTAGTTACTCTAAGAACAAATAAGGAAGAGAAAATCTCAATAAGAACTATTATCTACTCAATAGCATTCAGAAATACATCTTGATTGTGTAACACTAAACTTTATTATGTGCAAGCTACTTTTAAACTTTGGTAGCTTAGCAGTGAAAGGTTTGTATTTGTAAATGAGGAACCCTAACTTTTTTCTTTTTTAACAGGTGGCAATTACATTTAGTAATATAAAACAAAAACAAAGCATCTTCAAAAAAATCGAACCAAAATATGTTGAAGACAACAAAATTTTGTAAGACAGCTACGTTTACATCATTTCAAGGTGAATTTTGACACATGATAATGATGAAAAAACAACTTCAGATATTAGAAGTGACACAGCCGAGCTACAGCTGCATAAACAGAGCCACTATGATTCCCAATGCACAGAATACACATGCTGAAGGGATGAGATGCGACTCATACTTTGTTCACTGAAATGCTAGTGCACTGGAGTGTGGCTAAGTGATAATCATCATATGCCTCCTCTCTGTAGCAGTCAGCTTCCAGAAGCAGCAATCAGCAGGTACAACTTCTTCTTAGAGAACATGGGGGAAAAAAAAAAATGCATCATGCCTCAAGTATATAAAAGCTACAGAATGATTAACATCTTTATACAGAATACACACACATTTTTATAGAAAGTCAAAAAATGAACTCAGACAAGAAGATGCATCTTATTCAGTTAAATAACTTTGTTATCACCACTTCGATTTTTACAGGCAAATCAAAACACTGGCAGTGTTACTGTGAGTTCCCAATAACCCTCATGATGATAAAAAATAAAGCCAAGTCAACTTCATTTTAAATGCTGAGCAAAAATCAGCACAAATATTGTCAAACTCAGTTTTGATTAGTGTTTATCTCAAACAAGAATAAACTACACTTAGCTCATGTGATTCCTATCTATCCAAGTTTTAAATGATGGCAAATTGGTTCAGAAGTTACCTAAAACCCTGAGGGATGCAGAACCAGGGGGTGTACTAAACATTTCCAGTTATAACAGACATAAAACTGGAGTAAAAGCAGTTAAAGCTTTTTAGGAACCAATTCACGTTGGTCACACTAGTCACTTCTATAAGACCACAGGGGATGTTTACCTAGCTTCATGGTTCTTTCACTCTTGTCACAAAGAACGACATTTCACGGATTATCAGTTACCAAACTCCCCATCCTGCCCCTGAAAGGCAGCTACAGCTCCTCTGCTGTGGATTCAGAGCATTTCCAGGCAGAGCAGCAAAGCAGGAACTCCCTACCCCTACCTGCCTGCACACCCCCAGCACCGTGTCACCGCCAGCAGCTCGCACGTTCCTCTGCAGGACTGAAAGACCAGGCAATGGCATACAGGTGAGCTCTCAAGTTCTTCCACAAGTTGCCTGCCCTACTTCAAACATTGGGCATCGAACCCTAAGGTTTTTTTATTTATTAAAAAGAAGCATTTGATAGCAAAGTACTTTTACAGACAAATTTCCTTCCAATTTCTGTAACTTTGAAGAGAAAGACTGGATTTCATTAAAGAAACTAAAAATAAGAGAAAAATGTGGAACAGATTTTCTAGAAAACTAGGACTGCGGGATATCAGTGGGAAGAGAAACTCAAAACCATGAAGAGCTCTGCCTGTTTAACATCCAGTACATTCAAAAACTCGACAGAGCTGTAGCAGGGACTAACTACTGACATCTACCATTTTCTTCACCGAAGCATTATTTAAGAGTAATTTGTAAATTTACACTTGACAAGGTTGCTATTTTTAGTCCACCATACAAAGAAAGTAATTTTCTACACATACTTGTGACTGATCTGCTATAAAAGTTGAAAGGTGGTTAAAGCCATGCAACATGGGAAGAAACACTATTACAATCTTCAAACAGCCTGCCTTCTGCCACCACAAACACATTGCTGCCTCAGTTAAAACCGTAATACACCTGAAACATGGAAAATGGAACTGTCAGAAATGTTTCAAATTAAACAGTGAAACTCGGAAGATGAACGAAGATGTAACTACTTTAAAGCATGTGTCAGGTTACTATGGTACTGTAGATGCCACTATCCAGGACAGAAAACAGTTTTAAAATTAAATTCCCCATTCACTCGGCCAATAAGAAAGCAAGTATATCTGTTTGAGGTTTTCATAATTGGATTTGGCAAAAAATAAAATATACCTCTACCCCTAAGAAACTGGGATAACCTCTGAAATAATTTTTTTTTAAAGTGTATTGAGATCAAATGGTTTATTTTAAATATCAGTAATTCGTTTTCAGTTTGTGCACTTTAACAGAAAAAAAAAAAATCTATAGGAAGTATCAAAACCAAAGAATGCATTGCTCTATTCTGTATAGGAAAACTTATTCACCTTGTTTCCTGAGCTAAGAGAATCTACTTCATACTGCTACTAATCATGTACAAAAATACAGTGGTGCTCAACACAAACTTACCTCTCCTTTTACTTGTCCTATTACCCTACCACGTGCTGCTCTCACACATGTTGCTGTTTCTTTAGATATATTAAAATATACCTTAGACATAAAAACAATGGTTTCATTGATTTAATGAACACTGTGACTCCCAGGGAAAGTAACAGTGTATCTAGGATATGGAAATTTGAAGGCTGAAAATCCATAATCATTTCAAGGTGGGGGTACTTTCCTTTTTTAAATGAAATAAGGAAAGTAGAGAATTAGCCAGACAGAAACAAATCTCGTTTCTCAGCTTTATGCCATGCAAGAAACAGCCTAGGTAAACACCACACAGAACTTCCACAGTTCCAACAGAAATGTAATTATAATTACTTTGAGAGTACTACAGCTGCAGCTCACCTATGTGCCCTGTGGTGGATAAACTGATAGGCAACCACCTTTTTCAAAAAACATCTCATAACACAAAAAGGTAACAACAGTGAATTCTGTTATGGCAGCTAAAAAACCCACAAACAAACCTTCTGTCCTAAAGAAAACACAGTTCAACACATTCTTAATGAATAAAGAAAACAGGATCAAAACCTTTAGCCTACAACTATAAAATACCTTCAGTGAGATTCCCAAAGTTTGGATCATCGTACTCAAAAGCTCTCCATTCCTAGCTAGCCAGTTCCTTGCCTATCATTACTTTAATTAGTACAACTTGAGTGAGTTAATTCTCAAACTGCTTTTTGCAAAAATACCAGCTGAACCAAGCTAAGTCAAAGCCTAACAAGCCTTTCTTCAATATACTCAGGCATGCAGATCTTGAAGTCTACAGCACAAACCCCACAATGACCTGCTTCTGACTTTCTGCCTGGCATCCAGAAATAAGAAAAGACCAATTCTCTGAAGGGCTCTGCTTCACGTGCTAGCCATCAACATGGGCAGCAGTAGTGCATACTACAACAGCATAAAGACAGGGAGCAACTGTTTCAGTGCTCAAAGGTGAAAATTTGTTCCAGATCAACTCAAAACCTTAGTGAAAACAAACACTAAATTTTTCATGCTTTGAAAAATCATGGTCCCCAGATCACTTCCTAGAGCATCTCTTCTTATGAAGATTTTACCATTCTCATCTTCTCTTCATCTTCAGCAACACCTCCTTTCCATCTTGCTGGCATACAAAGCCTCACCTTCCAGTCCACTGCCTGTTCCCCTTTAATAGGAGCAACCTGTCTGGGTTCCTTTTAAGTCAGCTTCTACACGACTGCAGAAATTCAGTGCCTACCCGCCAGGCTGAAAACTGACAGCCAGTCTCAGGGCACTGGTTCCTAAAGACACACAGTCCATGAAGAACTTGGACCAAACCCTGGTAAAGGGCAACAAAGAAGCTTCATCCTCTCAGGATCTGGAAAGTTTAAGGATTTACAAAAACAGTTTAGGTAGTTTCTATAAACTGATAGAAACGGTGCAAACTCCAGGTATGCCACAGACTCATAAAAAGGGATTTTTAGATTGGAAATAATTTTGACAGTGTAAAAACATTACAGCATATAAAAAAGGTTTATACATTTTTATAATATAAGTTGGCAAGATATGTTGAAAACTTCAGTGAGTTATAGGTTTTAACTAGATTTTGTGCTGTGTAACCAATAGATTCTTTTTTTTTTTTTTTAAATTTACTAGAGGGCTATTACTAGCTTTTAGTGCCAAATCTTCATTTTTATAGTACTGTGGGGAAAGGAAGTAGAACTAATATGCACTTTGCAGGGAAAAAAAAAATAAGTATTTTTACATCTCTCAACCACAAAATTTTGCATCAGCTTTTTTTTATTATTATTATCCCTAAGTAATATTTCTGAAAGACCTCTGTGTTTATTGGGCAATCAACACGCAGAATTTCTACTTCAGTTCATCACTAGCTTGCATTCTAGCTAAAACAACTAGCAAGAGCAGCATAAGAGGCAGGGTTAAGATTTTAAAAAGAAAAAGGAAAAAGTGCTATTTAAAAAGTGATTCCATTATCTTTTTTGCTCCCAAAGAAGAAAAACAGCAACAATCACTTCACAACCATTACATTTCAGAATCCTTGAAAGAAACTGAAACATATAACAAGTAAACGCAAGACTAGATTAGAAGAAATAGATGTTAATACAAACTAAGTATCCAAATGTTTTAAAACCCCACAATAATAGTCTCATTCCTCTTTCAATCCCCAAAGAAAAATACAAATGGTGTTAACCCTTATAATAGCTACCTGAAACAAGTGCTTAGGATTATTCAACATATACATTAAAAAGCATCTTCTCCACTGGCTATTATATCAAACTGTTCCTTAACAAGCATTTATGATACAAGTATCAAAACAGAGCAAGTATAAAGAGTTTATCACTTGTTCTCAATTGACACCAGGTAAAACAGTAATTACAGTCCCAGGATAGCAATGGATGTGGGGAAACTGATCCTCCCTTTTTTCTAGGGATACTGTAGCAATGGTTCTTGGGTAGTTACAAATATTTAAAATATACCCATGTATTAGTACAGCCTTCACGTATCGAACTAGTTCCCAAAACGATGCACAAGTTCAAGAGACTTACTTCACTCTACCCAGTAAGAATCTGGCCTCACCTTTTCAAAATGTCTTAGTTTTAAGTACTACTAACTGCTTAGCTACAAACAATAGCCCATAGTTTTCTATTCTACTGAAAGTATGTGTCAAACAGCTTTAACAGAAAATAGTAGTACTAGATATAAAATATAAATAATGCCACGTTTTCAAAGGAGAATCAATGCTCTACACATGCACAAACAGTTACAGATGGCTTCCAGGTACTAGAAGACCTTAAAAAAGGCCAATGTTCCCAAAAGCATGTCCTGTTTTTCAACAGTATAAGCCTAAGAACATAATACCTTTCCCCACAAAGTTTGTCTCACTTGATTGAAAACACAGTACCAGCACTCTGCACCAAATCAGTGTCTAGGTATTCTTGATGCATAATAAATTGCATTTGACTGAGGTAGCATACTTACCTATTCACCAAGAGTGCAGACTGTAGAGGCACATCAGTTCACTGCTCTGTATAAATATGCTTCAAAAAACAAGCTCACGGGAACAAGGGTTCTAAGCATCTAAATCAGTACTATAAGATAGTAATATTCCATGCCTTTGGGTTTTGTTTTAGAAACACCCTGCCCACAAAAAAATTTTTGCTCCAATCACCAAATAAAAAGTATTTCTTTTTTTTCTATTATTTCATCACTCACTGTATAATAATGCCCAACCAAAAGACAGCAACAAAGGTGTCCACTTTCCTCAAATCTGCACAAACATTATTAAGCTCAACCTTTTCAGACCAGAAGCCTTTTTCAACGCTCAAAGTGTATTGCAAACCAACATACGCTTTCAACAAGCTTTTAAGTGCCAAGTTTGTAAGTGCTGTTAATATGACTCTGAAGGCCAGTTCTGTATTGTGGTAACAGGCGATGAGAGAATCAAAGCCCTTGGTCTGACTGAGAAATGTTCAGAATTTACAGAGATGGAGGGGGGGGAGGCGGGGAGCGTTCAAGACAATATAAGTCACCCAGAAATCAGGAAAAGGAAAGAAGTGAGGCTTGCCCTGTGAGGAACAGAATGCCAGAGTCTGCTACTAACTCTGTATTTTCGTCTTCTATTTCCATTTCAGCCTTTTATTATCACATTCCATTCCTCCTCCTTTATAAAATTAAACAAATCAACTGCCATGCACTGCTGGCAAAAGAAAACAAACCATTACTGCAGACTTCCAAAAACCCAGTTCCTTTTTAAGTCTTCAGCACAATGCCAATGAAGAAAGATGCACCTGTTATATAGCAGAGGACGGGTATTTTCTTGGTTAGAAAAACCCAAAACCTGATGACTTTGAATTGAATGGTAAAAGTTAAAATTGTAATGTATATTTGTTCCATAGTTCTTAGAGTATAACAATGCTGTCCTTAAGCTATAGAGAGAACATATAAATAAGTTTACATACGCATCAGATGAAAGATCCCATCACAGGCGTTAATATGAGACAAGAAGGAATTTCCTAAGCCTTGGCCAGTGTGGGCTCCTTTCACAAGGCCAGCAATATCCACCACATTCAGAAAGGCTGGAATTTTGCTGAAATATAAAAGTTAAAAGTTTCATTACTGAAGCATATTAGCCAAAACTTTTGGCACAGAAATAAATTCAGAACATGAAAATCCAACATTTCTTTTTTCTAGAACAAGTTATACATGACAGTAGCTTTCTTCCTTATTTAACGTGCAATGTATAAAAGACAAGATTCCCCCCTCCCATGTAAAACATCAACCATTCTTTAATTTCTCTGTCATTACTCATGTAAAATGAAGTAAACTAGTTTCTAAGTGTGGAATCATATTGACAACTATACAAATAATCAACCAGGCCTGGAACACTGAGGCATGAAGTCAGTCATCTGTAATGAGCAGTTTTCATAGTACCAAAGAGATATGACATATAAATGGCCATTGCACTCTGCTATTGCACACCTCTGAGGTTACTGTTTAGTTCAGTAAGTTAAGCAACTTTCTCAGAAGACAAGGCATTTTTTTAATACAGTGGTGATTAAAACTACCAGTGATCAGGGTTATGCAAACAATTTGAAAGAAAGCAGAAAACAAGTTAAGATGAAGCTGGCATTATAATGTAAACAGCTGTGGTGTTCTCCACCATAGTTAACAGCAATGGGTTAGCAGACGTGTCTACATGACATTTTATATAGCAACAACAGAACAGTCACAAAGTTCAAATTAGCTTACAAAAATGCAAAAAAGCTTTTAGAGCTATGGGAAATTCATACGGCAATTTATAAACTGCAAGCCTTTTATCCTCTGCAGATCCTCAAGTTGCTTTAAAATGAGCAAATAACTTAATGGGTATTAATCTTTTCAGGTATATTCTAAACCAAATTACTTCTCAAAATCCAGCTGAGTCAGGGGAAAAAAAACAACCCTAAAACTTTGTGATAATGTGTTGACTAAAAGCACAGTCATATGGCCTATGCAAATGACACCATCATAAACAGTGGCAGAGACAGAACCACGCTGAAATGCTGCAAATTCCTCACTTGCAAAAGACCAGAAATCGCACACCCTAGTCATCAGATCTCCAACTTGATGGCTTCAAAATAAGGAACTGGAACACTACTTAATTTCCATCAAACACTTTAAATTATCACCATTATATTTCATTAGCACTATGCTAAGATTAATACAACAGTTCACTATTTTACTGACAGTAAGTATAATGGAAAACACCCAAATCCATAGCTTTAGTAACAACGATGAGAAGGGTGTGACTTATGCTATGCAGTCTGTGTGAGCATACAGTGCCAATTTGTAAAGCGGTGAAAAGCTTTCTCTTATGGCGAGTGTTCTTGAACATGAGATTCAAATCTAAAGATACAAATTCCGTTGTCTACCCTAATATGTCTTTTCCAAAGACCTACCATTGCAGTACCGCTCACAGATGGAAGGAACCACATAGGTGTGAATGAGTGCTAGGGATGACCTAGCCAGTGACCTCCCAGCCAACCCTATACAGAAACCTTCGCTGAACAGCTTTACACTTCTGAAATCTTTATTGTCCGCAGGCCAAACCGAGTTTTATTTTTATTAGTGTGACAGCTTGCTGATAAATGTATTTGGTTTTTCAAATATTGAAATATTTGACAGCATGACTGCTGTCAAATCTGTAACAGCAGAAAACTCCACTAGCATCAGAAAACCACTCTTCTTATCCTCATGCCTGGTATGGCAGCTATGGCCCAGATAGAATAGCTATGGAAATCTATGGATCATTGTCTCTGCTCAGAGCAACGGGCTTAGGTAGAACAAAACAAGTTTCCAACTTTTTTTTTTTTTAGTGCTATCCCACTTCTATTTGACTGCAAATAACACAACACATAGTTTAATATTGGCAGATGCGCTGCCTTACTTGAAATGAACTCCCTAATTTGGGAAGAGATGATCCATTAGAGTCTGTCCTAGTATGCAACATCAATATTTCTGGAAGTGTGGTGACCTAAAAGCAAAAGAGCTTATCCTGCTTTTGTTTTTGATCTTCCTCTAACACTTCCCAAGAAAGATGATTTCTTTCAAGTAAACTAATTTCACAATACAAGATCTGGACAAAATCTTTTTCCTTACCAAGGTGAAGTTCAAAGTATCACTAAACCTGTCAGGTGTAATACATTAGGAACTTAATGACATGAAACATGTCATTAATATCTTTGTGATGCGCTTAGAAACAAGCGTGAATAGAACACAATACCCAGAAGGATGAGTTTAAAAAAACATGCAAGAAAATAATTACAACATAGCATCAGTTACTTAAATTCAGGTACACAATATGTTGACTTTTAGCTTTAAACTTCACAAGGCCCATGAAAGAAGGTCCCATCCTTGGGAATACAGATGTTGCGTACTGCAAGTTAATGCTGTTGAATGCAGTAGAAAGAACATGAATATAAGTACATTCTGAAGTAAAGAAACTTTGAAAATGCCACATTTTTGTCCCACTATGGTTTTCTTAGCAAACTATCTTTTTTAACTACCAGTACACAAACTCAAACGGAAACAGCAAATCCTTAAGTTTAACACACTACCAAGAGTTACGCACATTCTGAAAACAGAAACGAGTAACTCTATTAATGCATTAACCCAATAACTCCTTTTGCCTGACAGAACCACAGAGCTAATACAGACCTCAGAAGAAACAGCAGCAACTTCCCAGTCAGAATTCTTATAATTCCTTGCTTTTTGACACATAACTAAGTCAACAGCAAGGCAGAAAAATGCCACTCTTTAAAGCACTTCTCCATTGTAATTTTAAACTGTATTTTAAGAAAAACAGAGGTGATGTTAGAAATGTTCTCCTTCTATGCTCCCCTCTCATCATTCTGGTAGGATTAACTTCCTGGCCAGCCATCAGAAGAATTCACACTTTCACTACAAAGATACCACATTAGAGCAAGACAGATACCTTCATATGCAGATGGACCACTCTATCGCCCGAATCATCCTCATTTGCTAGACAATGAAAAGAAAACACCAGCACATTTATTTCACAATTGAGTAATACAAGCAAGAGACCTTTGAAGACGAGTATCCGGGTTTCCAGGATGTTTTCTCACCTTCACCTTGGATACCACAAAACTAACATTCCAAGCAAAATAAAACCATCTCCATTCTTGAAAGCCCCTTTCCTAAGCCTAAATCTCTATTTCATCATAGAAAGATGAATACAGAGAAAAGCAGAAAAAGGCACAAACTAGTCACACTTGCCTATGCTCTGAAGGACAACGAGCAAACATTATGAAACTAAATAAATAGAAAACACTGCAAAGAATGGGGGGAAAGTATCATATATCTCGAGCATGTTTTCGTTCTTTTAAATGTAGAAGACTTAACTGGATTGTTCTTTTTTTTTCCCCTCCTCTAAACAGATTAATTTCCATTTCTTAAGATTCGTTACTCAGCATTAGCATAATGTCACTGAGCCTCAAATGATCATCAGGAACAGGTGGCATCAACTGATCATTTGTACAAATCAGTGCAACACCAACCTACCACAAAGCATGTCACAGGAATTTATAATACAAAACATTACCAAATCCAGAAGTATCTCTATATTTTAACTGTAGGTATAATCCTTGAGCAAGGATTTTTTACCTCACTTAGAAATACAACAACAGTGGTTTTGTGTTAGCATACTTCCTTCACTGCACGAGCTACTGTGCAACAAAGAGCACAAGACTCACTGGGCCAAAGAAAGTACAGTTTTGTAGTCCAGTGGTTAGGGTATTTATTTAGGAGTACGAGATTTACACATCCATAGGGTTATGCATTTTGCAGGGGAAGAGGCCTATGTCTCACCAGCTTTGTTTCAAACTTCTGTCCAAAACAGTTATTTAAACTGGCAAGAGGAGTTTCTTTACCTGACCTGTTTGTTCAGTACAGTTGTACTGAACAGTACAATGCAATCAGTTACCTTCTTTCTTTTAAAATGCACACACATACGGTATCTGCAATTTGTTGTGCATATATTTTTTTCCAAAGTTTGAGGGGAAGAGGCATACATTTATTTCTCAAGTTTCCACAAGTAATTGTTTAGTTGAGAAACCTCGCAGGCAGCATACACCTGAAGCTTTGACTTAAATTGAAACATCATAACCAAAATGCTTTTTCTCTCCCTGGGTTTTTATTCTTCTAGGTTTCCACAATCTCTCTTCTCCAATGAAAACAAGACCCTAATAATTTCTCTGCAGCATTTACTATAGTTTACTGAAATCTCACATCTACCAGGAGACACTGGAAAGCCACATGACAGCTTCAACTAAGTTCAAAATGCAGCAATTTTCCAGGAAGCCTGGTTGATAATTCTCACAACACACTCACTTTTTATTCATTTCTTGAATAGTTCAAGAAATTTCTCTCAAGTCAAACTCTACCTGATCCTAGGTCCCACATACCAAAAAGGTCAGATTCTTCAGTATTAGGGTAAAATGTCCAGCTCCCTTTCTCTGTTCGGTAAAGCCAAATGTGCTACTCATCGCCTGGTTCCAGCACAGGCTCTTCTGCCTTTAAAAGCTGTTATTTGAAATCTGTTAGAAAAGGGAAACTCTTCTTCCTTCCCTAAAATTCATGTAACTTAGGTAGGAGTCATCTGTTAAGAGCTCACAAATGACCTGAACTAAAAGTAGCAACATAGAAGGAAAACATGTCTATGGTGACAATTCTTAGAAAGCCATTCAACTCTCAGTCTGTCCTCACTGCTATTTTTGGCTCATTTCCAGACAGAAAAGAACAGTTCACAGTCCTTCTCTCTTCCAGGAGACTGTACTCCCTATTACAGCTACTGCAGTCAATCTTGCAAGCAGTTTTGACCAATGTAAGCAAAATACCTCACAAGGTAATTAAAGGAATCTGCTTTTGAAGAACTAGGTACTGCAGATGAACCCTGGTCATTTCTATGCAAGAACAACTTCATTAATAGCATTTTATCCATGGTACTGACAAACAAGACTTGAACCTAATAGCACATGAACCAGAAGTGAAAAATCTGCTAATTAAATTTCACTTACATGAATTATAAAAAGGTAAAAGATTCAATGTGGATTAAGACACATACTCAGTGTCCCGCGTATATCAAATGCCTGCATTCTCAAACTATTCAGTAAGTTATTACACTAACAAAATACAACTAATTAAATTTTGCCTTCTCCCACCAGGCACAAAAGACGTTTCAAGTCACCACTACTTAAGGTCTTTCATTCACTGCTAGCAAATTATTCATCTGCAATGCTAGAACAAGCATCACAGCCAAGTTGATGTACACAGGCTCAGAACTAACTGAAGAGCAGGCAAACTCAGTAACACCAAAGGAAGCAGCACATTAACAACAGGATATACTTGCCAATTTTCAGTTGTTTTCTGTAAAAAATGGGATTCTCTTACAGATGCTGATATGCCAGAGCTACATCTAGCTCAGTTATTTGTGTTTCACTCTGGAATTACAGGTGGTTTTCATTTACATAAATGCTCTTTTTAAACCTAAAGTCCCACATGATGTCATTCAAAAAGTCCCACTGCTGATCGGGTTTCTAAGTAGTACTTTCCACCAACTGATTACATAATTTTGACTTCAAAACTTTATCAAGTATCTGAGTATGCTATCCTACAATAAGTTCAAGAGAACTTTTATTTAATATTACACAGGACTTTCATGACCTAGACAACAATGGAAGTTACTCAGATTTAGTTCAGTAACCACCGCTTGAGCACTAAAGATCTGAATGCATGAATTTTAGCAGTCTACAATGCAACAGAACAAACCAAAGCAATTTGCTGACAAAAAGGACAGAGATTCTGAAGTACACTGGACAGTGCCAGAGCTGAAGAGGGGTAGTTGCACTTTACATATTATCCTCCTGCAAGATAACCAGGATTGCTTTAAAATTTAAGTTTGAAAAGGACATCCAAGATAGATTAAAACCAGTCTCAGATAAATAGAAATGTTTGTGGTTGCAATAAGCATTGTCTTTTGTGAACACATATGTGCAAGACAACGCACCCGCTTACAGGTGCAAACAAACAAGGAATTAAATGAATACTGATAACTTGAGAAAGGATGAACCAAACTACTTACATTTTACTCATTCCTGCTTATAATCTCATTTGATGTTAACCAGAGGAGGAAGCAGAAACATAGACTTTAAAATCACTTTTTTTTATTAATGTTTTCACACAGGTTGATTACTATCAGCCAACACAGTCCTTTAGTTTTAACTATTTACAGTTAAAACACAGCTTAGGCTTACATTGCTTCTACCTGAGTATTTCTTTTAGTTAATCATATAGTTTAAAGTAAAGAAGAAAGAATGCAAATAATTGCAGTGAGGAGATTATTTGGGGCACAAAATTAAAAAAAAGAGGAAATAGCAGTTTCCTCCACCCCCTCACTCAAAATTATTTGGAGGCTTGAATCAAATGTCACCACTGAGACACATCTCCTGGTCAGGCACAGTACACTACAGCTGTGGTAGCAGGCAGGACCATACTGGCTAAGCCTGGTAGGTACGTATACTCAGAGGCTTTCAAGATATTTGTGAGTTATGACACAAATCACTTGTCCAAATGACATCAGTTTGACATACTTACACTAAAAAATATTTTTAGGCTTAAGGTGATTAAGCAGCATTTTAATGAAATTTAGAACAAAAAATGCACAAGAATAGCTTTATTAAAGCTTTTATTAAGTTACTAAAATTTCTTTAGATGTGCTACACACACGGTTCTTTTCTTGTGTAAGAAACCCGTCACTTCTCAACACAAAATGTCCCATAAGAATATTAACTGCAGTTAACAGATCAACTGTTTCTGGCTTCCAAGTCCCAATTTTCAACGCAGGAGCTACCTGCTGAGATGAAGAACATCTCTTTTCCGTTTTAGAATTAGCAGATCTCATCCTCTGCTACCTGCTTAAGATTCATAGACTGGGGGGGGGGTGGGGGGGGGGGGAGGAATCTTTCTGCTTTAGTTCCTGCTGAAGTGAATCAGTCCAAAGAAAATATTCTCTTTCCAATTACTAAACTGGAACTAATTCAATCATTAGTCTGTCAAACCTTGCCTGAAAGTACCCATGTGGGGGGAACAGGGATAGGAGGACAACAAAATAAAAAGCAGTCTTGCTTTTCTGAAAAAGCTACATATTGGTACAATGTAACAAATATGAGTTTTCACTGAATAGTGTATAAAATTTAAAACAAACAAGTAGTTTAAATACATAAATTAGTAACAGAATATAAACTAAGACCTTAAAATAACAAGCATTCAGAATTATTTTTAATATATTAAGGTCTCTTCTTTTTTTAATATCCACAATTTCATTCACACCAGAAAGCGAGCAATAGGTAACATTAAAGTTCAAGGAAATTTGCTCATCTAACTCATTTGGCAGTGACACAGCAGTTTTTACTGGAAGTTCTTAGAGCCCACCTTCTGTGTACAGTCGATATCACTGAATTTATTTATTGTAAACAGTCATATACATCATCCACTGCTGCAGAAAAAAAAAAAGCACAGGTTATAAGTTCTGGCAGTGTACCTTAATCTATTAAGCACAGATCTACCTTTACATAATAGTCTCTAAATTGTTGCCTACATGATTTCATTTACAAACATTTACATTTCCAATTAAGTAATACCAGTCAGCTTTCAGCATGGGCTAGCAAGTAACTGCACACCAGTCCCACCCAAGCTGATGCTTTCTTCTTTTGGAGATAGGAATGGGTCTTCAAGCAACAAACAGTACCTGAAGAGCCTAACTCTTCCTCTGATGGCAGAATGGCCGCAAACTCATACTAGCAATATTCTCGGCAATAGAGTCCGTCTCTCTGTAGCAGCAGCAGCAATCTCAGCTCAGTGTGACAGACAGCGACCGCCAGCCCAGCCCAGTCCCACTCTTCCCTTCCCTCGCTCACAGCAGGCATCAAGGCAAGATCACTTTGGCCTGTCATACACTATTTTAGTTAAGACGAAGTCCCCCTCTTTTTTTTTTTTCCCTCCACCTCCCAATGACGAGTGCAGTTATGTGATGACTAAGTGTAACACATGGGAAATAAAAACCTGAATGCTTTAGATTTTAAAACAAAATCTTGAGGCTAGACAAGAGTCTAATTTAAAGAGAACTCACTGTTTATAAAACATTCTGCGTGCACAGATTGATTATGTCTGCTAATCCAAAGAAGTACAAAATTAACACAGAACGTATTACATAAAGATGAAGACCAAAATCAAGACTATACAAGAGAAATTAAGGAATTTAAATTACAATTCAGTTGTATATCTTCATGACCATAGCGTTCTTTTCCTGAGTTAGTCTCAGACAGACAAGCACAAAAAGCCTAAGAAGAGTTACCTGTCTACTGTGCTACTGAATTATCACTGCTTTATTACTGTTACAGTGAAATATTAAAATCATATAAGCAGCATAAGTGAACTCATGAGCTATAATTACCCACTAATCCCCACATCCATCGATTTTAAGTAACAAATACTCTCTTTAAAAAGTCAAAAGACTAGTCAAATGAAAGCTGATTTACTATTTATGTCCAGCTTATTAACCAATTCAGTATATTTACTGAGTACAGATTCAGTAAATATACTATTTTCATTAATATTTAAGGGTGATTTTTTCCCAGAGAGAGAAAGTGAGTTTGCGAGTCGGTGAACACACACACAGGTATTTACAATCTTAGCACTCCTTGTAAGGATAGATGGTCAAAGGCAGGATGAGGGGAGAGGCAATAATCTCTTTGTCTCTTCAACCATTAATTTAGAAGTAGCCAGTCATAGCTAAGTGAGAAGAAAAAGAGATTATTGATGTGGCCAAAGCAGCAATAACACTACAATTTAGAACACATTCGCCAACAAAACTTAAAAGCCACACCATTATCTCTCCACAATCAACAGCCAGAAAGTTTTGTCTGAAATTCAGCAGTTTTGTTTTATGATCCACACAGTAACAAGTATGCTTAATACTCACTTGAGCAAGAAAAACAAGATAACATGTTATAACAGTCCACCTAAACAACTCCATATTAATGCATTTTTCAGTATTTAAAAAGTGCACAGGAATTACAGATGGAAGCAACTTGTTTGGACCTGAAAATTAACAAATGGATTTTTGATCAGTGACTAATCAATCTTTTTTTTTTTAATTGTGAGTGTGATCTGGCTCTAAAACTGAGGCCCAAGTGTTGAACAAAAACAGACATGCACACTAATTCGCCCTATGATTTATATACACTCACTTTATTCAAGATACCTCTGCAACTAACTGCAAACTGAAATTAACAAGTCACAAGTGTCTATTTAAGTTTCTGTTTTCTGAAAGCACCTTAAGTTTTGCTGTTCAAGCAAAAACCCAGTTCCCACACTGAAGATATAGAGCAGTTTACAGCAACAGTCAATAGCAAAAACCATTGATATGACAAAATGAATACACTCCTAGAACAAGGAAACAATTAGAAGAGACATATTGTAGGAATATCCCTGAGTATACCACGTACCAAGTAGCAGAGCCTATAAAAAGGAGAGAAAGAGTCAGGGGAAAAAAGGCTGCCCATAAAGCTTACTGTCAAAAGACTGAGGACAGAGGTATGTTGATAGATATTTGTTTGGCTACCTACAGCACATACAATATTCTGAACAATACAAAATACAGGATGGAAATTTTACAAATGAGCAACCTCATGACACGTTAGGTATGTCCACTACTGTTCATTGTCCAAATCTCTTCAGAAGATCCTCCAAGTCACCTGGGAGCCACCACCTTCAAAGACAGGAACACCAAGCACCATATGGTGCTGAGCAATGCCTAGCAGCTCCTAGATTTCTCATTCTCATACCACAAAGGTGGGGGGGAGGTATAATCCAGGTACATATATAATTTCACATTCTAAAGCAGATGTCAGTAAAAACTTAATAAAAGACATTATAGTTGCATTAAACTTCTATGAAAACTTTGGGTTCAGTAATACTATTTCAGCTGCTTAACTGAAGGAAGATATTAAGAATTTGAGTTACCTTGGAGGTTTGTGATACTGGCATAGGAAGTCAAATCTGTCATCTGGCACAGGTACTCGACTCTCATTTGGATCAATAGTACAGAAAGGAAAATTTTCTGCTGCCGCTTGACTCTTTGTTAACACATTGAAAAAAGTCGATTTCCTATAAACAAAATGCACACATTCTTAAACAAGTTCAAATTAGAAGCATTTAAAAGGGCTGGATAGAAGCATATCTTATTTCAACCCCAAAGCAATACTGAACTTTCCCTTTACTTCAAAAACAGCGACCACTGCCCTGATTCTAGTACAAGACACCTTCAAATACACATACGGAGTGTCCCATTGAAACCAAATGATGTTTACGTCTCTTCCTTGCTCTTGAAAATGCCCCTAAGTGACCATATTGCACATGTCAGTTAGCAAAGAAATTTTAAGTCATAAGCAAAGCACAGCTCTACTGGCCACTACTCGTTTTCCTCAAGCACAAAGTGAGAAACCAATAAGGATGCTTGAAACTTACTCTGAGTGAACTAGTTTTGCCAAGACTCACCAGCTCTTTCCACAACTGTATTGTTTCTTCAGATTTATTTACCTATTAACACAATTTCAGTATCTAAGCAATAGAAGTCAACAATCAAAAGAGAAATGAAGGGCATAGAAAGCAAACCACATCAGTTAATCAATTACAAGTAATCTTTTGTGCATATGAAGATACAGTTCTACTTCACCAAACATTTTTCATCCTTGTTAAATATCAATGGAAAAAACCTGCAAGTGGTATCAGGGAAAAAAGAACATTCTCACTTAAACCAAGTAGCAGATTATTTTGTTAGTTGGCATTTATTAAACCAAAAGAGAGCAATTATTGAGTTATTGCTAAGAAAAAGTTCTTAATCAACTCCTGAATCTTCCTACCATAAATATTCTGGGGTTTTTTTTTTGGTTTCACATAACATCTCAGCCACTGGGAAAAAAAAAAAAAAACAATCTGAAAGCTGCCTTGCATACAGCCAACATGCTCAAAAGTCAGTCACAATTTTCTTTGAACGTTACATCATAACATAACTGCAAATACTATTTTTCCCCATTGACGTGTTATATAATGTTACTGCTAAGTATTTCCTTCCTGGTGTGCAACTTACCTACACCCTGAAAAACAAAATAAACGATAAGACAAGAAAGCAGTACTTACAGCTCTGAGACATGCTCAAAGAGTTTTCCTCTAAAATTTAAAGATTTAAAGTTTGAGAATGCTGAGAACTTCTTTTAGTAAATATGATACACAAATTAATACCAATAGTTTCACACAGATATTCTCCAGGTAATTCATCATCCTTTTTAAGTGCCTTAAGTACAGCTCCTTTGAGGAGCCATAACAACTACAGATGAGAAGCTTGACAGAGAATAACAATTAATCTTCCATCATCTCTCCCAAACTGTAACTTACGCAACTTTTTTCATTACAAACTCTGAAGAAGTTTCAAGAATGGAAGTCCTCTTCACTGCTAATGACACTTATGGTATCATTAACCCTCTCCTGTGCACATCATCCTCTCCAAAAAAATAAAATATAAAAAGAATTTGTATGCACGTGCATGTGTGTGTATGTATTCGCATAAAAACGTGCATTACATATACACAACAGTGGAAGTAAGGAAATGCAAAAGACATAGTATTTTATAAACTGCAGCAATCGCTAAGGCTTTTTTTCTTTTAATTCTTCACTATTATCTTGTCCAGACTTGTACATACCAGCCTCACGCTACCTCAGTGTTTTACATCGCTCCACCTATAAGTAGTTCAAGCTAAAGATACAAGTCTATCACTGAGCAAAAGGACTTAGATTGTATCCCTCAGCTCGTATACGCATCTATAGGCACCTATCTTCACCCAGAACCTGTGTCAGGTCACTCTACCTGGAGCAGAAACAAACTCGGGGACAGCGGGGAGCCCCGGCCTGCCGGGCGGTCCCGGCCCGCTCCTCCGCCCCGCCGCCGGCCCCAGCCCCGCGCTCCCCTCACCACCTACCCAACGTTTGGCAGCCCGACGATCCCGATCTTCAGGGACGTCCCAAACCTTCCGATGATCGGGTGCGATTTAACCCCGTCGCCTCCCTTTTTCGGGGGCATCTGAAAGCACAGAGCAGGGTACGCTGAAGGCCCCGCCACAACCCCAGGTCCCGCCGCCCACCCTCCACCCCGTCTCTCCTCCCGGCAGAGCGCGGCGGCCGCGCCGGGGCCTCCGCCTCGAAAAGGCCGAGGAGGAACACCCTCCCCCACGCCGCGCTGCCAACCGGAGGCGCGGCGCCTCCCAGGCCCCGGCAGCCCCTCAGTCCGGCCTCGGCGGCTACCTCACCGCACTCCCCACCGCCTCCCCAGCCCGGCCCGGCGGAGCAACGTGAGGGAAGAGAACGGGCGGCTTCCCCTCACCTCAGCTGGCGGAGCGGGGCTGCTTGCTAGCCCGCCCCCGGCCTGAGAGGAAGAGGCGCGAGCGGCCCCTCGCACGCGGGCGCGCCGGCGGAACAGGCGGGGCCGAGGCCACCCATTGGTCGGGAGCGGCGCGAGGGGAAAGGTCGCCCCGGTGGAGGGCGGCGCCGGCGGGACGCGGCGGCGCGGAGCGGAGCCTCCGCGCCGCCGCGTCCCGCCGGCGCCGCCATCCCCTCCCTTTACTCCTCCAAACCCGTTCCTAGGCGTCCGTCGCCTTAACGCAAGGGCGAGTGCTGACGGCGTCGAAGCGGTCGTCATTTTAAAAAAAAAAAAAAAAGTGAATAAAGATTATTCCGATACGTTGCAATCAAATGTAATTGCATTTACTTAATGAATTACGAGGAACGGCAGCTCGTTTTACTATAAAGCAACCTGCAGAAGTGCATATCCTAGCTTTAAAAAGAGCATGCACAGAGGAAAGATGACTGGGCCACAAGATACACACAGATAATATCATTTAAACATTAATGTTCCCTTCAATAATAAATTACTATTTTACCTTCTTGGCTAAAAAACAAAAGCCTCAATACAAACATACGAAAGAGGAGCGGTAGGAACTGATGGTGATGTTTGTCTGTTGGGATTGTGGAGACCCAAAGCCTCAGCCGTGCCGGTTCCTCCCCAGGGCTCCCAGTTCGGTGCCGTGCGGGTCTGGGGCTCAGGGCAAGGCCAGCGCTGGCGACTGTCGGAGTCCCAAAGCCTGCGGCCGGTGGGAGGGCTGGTGGCCACGGCAGCGAGCCCCAAGGAGAACACGGGCCACCCAGAGCTTCATTCCTGGAAGGAGCAGTTGTCGCCCCTCTCCATCCCCCCTCCCAAAAATCAGCAAGGCGCAGAGCCATGCCTCTGGGAAGAAGTGCCAAGCGGTGAAATTGGTCAAAGAAAGATGATGGGGCAAAAAAACCCCACCAAACTGGGGCCGCGTGAGGTGCAAAACCAGTCTGAGGAATCCACGCGGAAAAGAAGCATCCTCCCAGGGTTCCTCACCCTCTCCTGCCCTAAGAGTAGAACAAGGTCTTATCTCCAGACTACAGGTAACACAACTCACTTTTTGATTTACTCTTCTAGCCATTGTGTGTAACCCTCTCTCTGAGGGATGGTTCCCTCGCAGCTCCCCGGCAGGCACGCAGTGTGGGAATAAGCCACAAACAGGACAGGCAGAAGAACTCTGCAGCCCTGAGCGCATGGTGCGCTGAGCCATCAGGGCTTTTTCCCATAACAGCTTATAAGAGTTACCTAGTTTACCTGCTGTCAGAACTCCCAGCTACTTCACAAAAGTGAATATTTGCATCCTTTCTATACAGAAAACTGCAATGTGAGGAAAAGTCATTTAATTTCCCAGGCCCAGTGACTCAGAGCTGGAGGCAAGAGCAGAACCCCAGGGACAGTTGCTGCAGATGATTCCAATCTCCACCTCCAGAAGAGGAGCACGAAACCCTGCTGTGGTTCTTCTGTCCAGCAGGATCCGCCAAAATGGGCAGGAGGAAGGAAAAGGGGTCTGCAAGAGTTTACAATTGTGCTAGAAAAATTATCTCCACACAGGGGTTCCATTTAACCTGTAAATAGGAATTTAGCGTAATGAGTAATCATTATTATAATAACCTGCATTCTTGCTGCTTCAGCAATGGCTCTACAAAATCAATTTTGCTGTCCGTAAGAAGAACAACACAGGAATGCAAAGCCTGTTTATTCAGTCTTCAGATGCAAGGCTAGATTTGACCCTCAGGTCAGTTCTGGGAAGAAGTGATCTGTTTGAGAAGTCAGTATTTCTAGGAGGTATTAGGTAACACAGCATGTAAATTTAGGGTTACACTGACAGTTCTCAGAATAAAGATTTTTTTTCCATTTGCTGTTTCAAACAAACGAGTATATAATTCTAATCTGTAAACAGAATGAAGATAGTTAACCAGCTCTAAGAGTCATTAAGGTCACCAATTCCCCTGCATAGCATTATTTTGATTATATAATTTGTACAGAAAAAAAGATTTCAAATTAATATGAGTTAATAATGATTACACCTTGTCTGCATTCTGTGTCTAGATCAGTTTTTTCTTCTGTCATAAATCTGTGCTAACGTTATCTTCAGAAACCACCAAGAATGTAAATACTTGCCTTAGTTGTATGTGCAATTTCCTTTTGTGAGTCTTTTAAAATATTTTAACTGAAAAAGAACTCCTTTTTCATCTAACTTCATCTAAGTTCTGTTAAAAGAATTTGCCAAAAATAAATAAATAAGTCTTCAGCAAGAAAACAACAATTCTCTCAACCTAAATTGGCCCTGTCAAAATATGTGATGCTGTTATTTAGGATGTCCTTCTCTATAGGCTTTTTTAGTGAACGTGGGCTCCAAAAGCTTTCTGAGATGATTATGGCTTGCAAGGACACTGTGAACAAGAACCTGGACCCTTGTGGAAATAACAACATAAATGAAAGGGAAACATCAAGGCACAAAGAGTAACGCTGTTCACTGCAAGCAGAGATGTGGGCTCAGATTTCCTGGTATTCTGTTTCCCGACCCAACAGTCCTGCACCAGAGCAGGAAGAACTGGAAAGGTGAAATACCCAGTGCCCAGAGAAGTGCCCTGAGCATCCGTATGCGTTTTGGATTCAAAGGAGCACTGGTGGTTGGGCACACTACTAGTTTTTTGTTCATGCTTATCTAGATATTTATAAAGATGGCGTATGGTCAAGAGGAGCCCATTGTAAACACATTGGGATTTATTTATAACAATTCACACGGCAGTTTAACAAATAATAAAGTAATCACCCTCTTGAGAGGATGATCTGGGAATAAAATAGAGATTTCAAGAAGAAAAGATGAAACATTTAGAATCTATGAAAAATTAATTGTGGAATGTTGTAGAAGTCAGACCAGGACTCTTCAAAAAATTAAAGACATTTTCTTTAACTCAGGCTCCGCTTCTCTGAACCATTAAAGACAGGCACCATAAAGTGTTTGCCTGCTAAGAAAATTGAAGGAGAGAAAGCAGTAAAAACTGTTCTTATAGCATGTCCTATTTTAAGTCCATAAGATAAAATTCTCAAAACTTGAAAAACACCGGAGTGAAGGAGTCAAGGTGAGAGTATCATCAGATTATATATCATCTCTGTCACAATAAAAGGAATATAATCTTGAACATTTAAAAAAAAAAAATCTTTTTTTTTCTTTTTTATAAGAAAGGACACTTTTACTAAGCCTAATTTGGAATTACACATAAAAAATGGCTGTTACAACTTATTCTTTTTCAGTGAGATGAGATTTTTGCAACAATATAGTTGAGGAAAAGAATGCTGTATCTGTTCAGAGCTTTTCTATTAGTATAGTGATAATCAATAATAGTCAGTTCTTGCTGGTAATATGCTTATATGGTCTTTATACTGTCTTAAAATCTAACACTATACATTTAAGAGAAAAAAAAATCAACCCACTAATTCAGATTAAAATATAGTTACTTAGCTGTTGAATGAAGTTAATGGATTACTATACCAAACATTCAGAAATATTGAACTTAACCAAAAATATTTATAAATAACTGCAGAGCAGCCCCTGCATCCTTCACATCCCTAAATTACAAACTTTAGTAACCAAAATTAGCTTCCTTTTCAGGAATGGAATAAACACGTCTTAATTTTCCACCCTTCTAAAGTTCAAGACAGCCCACTTTTATCCATACTTGTCCTGAAAGGAGGGTTATGCAAGACTATTTCACAGCACCAATAAGAGATAGATTTGCCTAGCTCTATTAATAAGACCACAAACTTTCTGAAAGGCTACTTTTGGGGAGCTTTTCCATTTATTAAATTTTCTCACCATCCTAACATTTTGTCAGAAAATTTTGTTGTCCATCTTTTTAGTGCAGGCATGATAGCTCTCAGAAGATAAACTTTTTGACTGTCTTCTTAAAATAAAAATATTTAACTCTGCTGAATATTTGTTTGTGACCAGGAAGTTGGTATTTATCTAGCAGCCAGTTAAGTTTAACTTTGTTTTGTTCTCACCAGTTCATAAGCACAATACAGGCATAAGCAGTTTGCTACATGAAGTAAAGGAGTATATATATATACTTATATATATATATTTATAAATATAAATATACTTATATATATAAATAGAGCCTACAATAGGTATAATTCTGATTTTAGCTGTCTGGGAAAACAGCTGAACTGTGGAAGAGAAAAAGAAATTTTTAAGATCCTGACTACTTTCGTTGCTGTACTTCAGTGTGCCTACATATGGTACAAAAGTCAGTGCTGTGTGTGCAAAAATTTGCAAGTTTGAATATAGTTTTTTAGTTTCTGCTCTTCATACAACATACTGTAATAATGCATCCCCCCCATTAATCTCTATATCTAATTTACTGTTAGTAGGGCCACTTCACTAAATAGAGATACAGGACTTCAAAGCATTTGATTCCTTCAGCTAGAAATCGTCTCTTGGCAATGTAACACTTCATCTTACATGCTTTTGATTTCAAGTTGCTTTTAGAGTCATGGTTTGCCTTACTTGGTTGAATGTTTCTATCCCAATCTGTCATAATGGTGAAAACCTCATTTTAAACTGGCATACATAGTTTAAACCATAATAACCTTAACCATATTGCATTCAAAATGTGTTTTATAAGTTTAATGGGAAAAAACATCTAGAGAGCAGTCATCTCAATGTCAACTCTCCAACACAGAAGTACTGCACAAATACAGCTTATTGTACAGCTGGAACACGTGCAGCAGTCAAAGAGCCCTGGAGCAACTCTACCTGATTAAAAACAATGTTTAAGGGAGAGTAATAAAACAAACACCTTGTGGTTTATGCCACCAACATACTCTTTGCTTTTTGCTGCCCAGAACATATATTTACTGCAAAGTCACCGTTAACTGCAAAAATAAGTGGTTTTGTAGAACTGAAAGAATAAAGACAGAGCCCCTGATCCTTGCTGTGACCAGGCAATGTTCAGTGCAACCCAGGGGGTGAGACGAACACAGCTGCTTTTGCACACCACCGCTCCCCAATTGCCTGGGTCCGTGCCACTTGGTGGGAGCTGGATGGCTCCCAGTAATAAATACACTCAGCGCTAAGAAGAAACACTAGTCAAGGGCACGGTCTAAACTAAATCGAGTTCTGTGAAGTTTAAAGGTAGTCATCACCCAGCTGAACTGTCTTCTAATACAATATTTTTAAACGTTATGTTTGGTAGGGTTCAATAGGGTTTGTTCTTTTAACTGTGGATTCATCCAGTTTCATAGAGAATCTAACATTATACTGTTCTTTATACGCTTAAATTCATACTATACTTTGCATTTTATATTTACTCATTTTCATGCTTTTGTATTGTGCTAACTGTCTTTGTTTTAAGAATGGTAACAGGTTGTTAATGATGTTAGTGCTGCTCCAAAGTCAGTCAGTCAGGATTGCTGTGGTGGCATAAAGCATCTCTCACCCCTTTCTGCAATATCCCAGACTTTGGCAGTCTAGAAGCATATAATGCAGAACAGTCTGATCTGCCACATATTAATAATATTTCTAGAACATGAGTTTGGAAATTTCAGCTGAATTTCATAACTTTAACATGGACGATGTCACTAACAGGCATAATGCATACTGAGATTTTCATAGTGAGAATAGTGAAAGACAGAGTCGCTCACAGAAAGAGAGAGAAAGCCAAGAAGAGAGAGGTACTATAGTAGGAGAAATTACCTGGGAATTAATGAAATTTTAGATCAAAAATTACAGGTCTACTTTGAACTTTTCAGTAGCCTAGCAAAATGACAGTGTAAAAGCAAGTACCAATCTCAAATAAAAATAATTCTATGATTACTACCAATAAAAACAGAGGAAAATATCTTAAATTGGGACTGATCATGGAGTGGGCAATACTAGGCTTTTTCTAGGCTTCAAAGATGCTAGCTCCATTCTAGCATGACCACATTCTTTTTTTTTTCCTACAAATGAAACCCTAAGACATGAAAGGACTGTTAGAAGAAAAGAAATGGTAGTGGTCTAAGAAAAAAGTTTAGATTTCATTTTATTTAGTGCTGGGGATGGTAGCACTGAAGAGTGGATTAATCAAGATGCTTGATAGTTGAACAACTAAGTATGAGAAAGGAACATGAGTGTAGAATACTTCTTGTGCCTTGAAGGGTATTATTGAACATGGAAGGAGATGCTCTAATCTACAAGTAGGGAGGCTTCTGACTTGGAATTTGGGCTATACCTGTATAATTATTAAAAAAACCCGAAAAACCCAAAAACACAACCTGCAAGAATGCTGACTAGGAATAAGCCCACAGAAGGACTTATTCTGGAATCTGTTTTCTACATATCTTTGGGCATCTTCAGGGGCCTGGGAGATACCTGCAAGGAAGAAACTTCAGGGAAAATTACATTTTTTTCTATAACTTGTCTCTAACCTCTAGATTTTGTGTGAGGGGTGAGTTTGAAGTTACAACACAGAAAGCTAAAATAATATAATATTTGGCATTTAGTCTAGATTTTTTAACTGTGTGCAGTGAAATGTCCATGCAAGAATAGTAGACTCTTGCTAGCTCTCAAAGACATTTAATGTTTCTCTTCTAGGGCACAAAAATGTTTGTGATGTAATATTTTTATGATAGATTCAATGACTTCATTTTGTTTCATATGTTGAACACAGTACAAAAATGTATTGAGAGATCTGGATAATTGAACTCAAAAACGTGTTCTCAGAGAAAAAGCCACAAACCTCATTCTGGGCCTAGCCTAACGCACATTAAGCTAGTTATTTTCTAGCCTGATAAGATACAGTCTATTCTGATAGAACAATAAGATGAGTTACCTAATAAACTACATCAGTAAAATGAAAACTATACTTTTTATGCTCTACATATAATTTGCAAAATGATTGTAAAATGAAAACCAAACAAAACTTTGAAGGACATCATGCAGCAATTCTTCAAGCGTTCTAAATTTTATTTAAGTTTTATTTATTTTACTTTATAACTTCAGGTTATAAAGTATTTTGTAACCTGAAGAGTTCAGATAAAACTGATTAATACTATTCATCTACATTTCTAGAGGCTGGGAAAAACAGTTACTTGTGGGCAATAGCTAGGACGCCATTTGCAAAATAGCAAAGAATTCTTTAAGTTTTGGAAAATCTGCAACCTTTACCAGGTCAGCCAGAGTTCTCATAAAAATTGCAACAGCTGCAGCTCTTGCTACAGCAATGATGGAGAGTAACTGGCTGGATGTGGAGCCCAGCGCAGTACGCTGAAAGGGGCTGTGACACGTTCCTCCGGGCTTATTCATTAAAGCACCAAAGCGCATCATACCTACGCATGTAGAAAGATGATAACAGGGATATAGTCTGCACCTTCAAGATGCGATTGCATATGAAAATGTATGAAATTTCAAGAGTTTACAACAGCAATCGTCTAGAAGTTTTGCCTCACGAAGGTACCTTGTTAGGATGATCAGATGGGTGTATAGCTCAGTCCAATTCAGAAATACTGTGGTAGCACCACACACCCCTAGAGAAGGTGGGATGACGGTTTCTGTTCTACATTAGGATTACAGTGACCTCTGTAAATACAATGGAGATTTATTTTGTAGAATGCTTCAGTTTACATGTAAATACTAATGGCAAACTGCTGGTATTGTATTCTTCTGGTTATGATAAGAATCCAGTTATTACTTCCTACTAATTCAGCTACTATATTATAAAAATCCAATTAAAAAGGCAATTTAAACCTTGGATCATATATATATATTATTTTTCTTTAATTTCATGGTAGTGTTCTTATTTATAAGAAAAAGTCACAATACAATTATGCCTCATTTAAGCATTCAGGAGAGGACCTCTTAGCTACTTTGTAACTTTGTAATTCTCTAGTTGGAAAAGCTTAGCAGCTCAGCAAAGCTTCACTCAACACCAATGGTTTCCCCATAATTTACTTACAAAGTTGTTCCTAACTTTCTATTCCAAACTGTGCAGTACTCTGATCTATAAACGTGGGAATTGCCATGTTGTAACTTAGGAAACAACTTGTATATGCACACTATTAGTGCTGCCAGCATAAACCAAGAGCCCACAGCAACTGCAGAGATCCTAACAGTCCTCATCTCTACAGGTCAGTAACAGTCACAGTTGCCTTGCAAGCACCATCATCCAGCAACAACTGTTAGAGTGCTGATGCAGCTGAATACAAACCTGTGTTTAGCAGTCACCTTCCCATTGTATCCCATGCCCTGTTTTCCCAAAAAGAGAATTACCTTCATGTCAGTAATAGGAAGAGATCCCTGTCCTGCCCTGCTAGTTACTGGGATGGAGGATACACACAGCAGGACAGAATGAGGCATGCCGGAAGCGCTCACTGATCAGCCGACAGCCTGAGAACACCTCTGTGGAGGAGTTCTGGAAAGACAATGAAATCCTATTACCAAAGGCTGGGAAATTACTTATCAAGTGGTAAAGCTTACTATCACCATGTTAAGAAATAAAACATGATCACATAAATCCTGTTGCCTCACAATCCTAATATTTTTGTGGGTACAACCAAAGTATGACTTAACAGCGTGGATGCTTGGATACAGATTTTGCTAATGTGGATTTCAGAACCCAAATACATTCTGCACAGGGATTTTCAGCCAGATTTTAACTATGGGCTGCCACTATGTAATTCCTGCCCCCCTGAAGAAACATGAGAGCATGGCCTACTGCAAATAACTATTCTTCTGCCAAATCTAATCTACATCTTCATATACATTTATGCCAATATTTTAAATCCCAGTCTTCCTTTTAAACCAAAACTTTGGCTTACAAGGTATTTTTATTCCTCTCAATAGCTCTACATAAATCATAACGTCTTCACTACAATGTAAAAGAAAGGTTAGTGCATTTACAGCCAGCGCAGTGAGAACCCTAAAGTGGAGAAGACTGCTGATAAGCTGGGGGAAGGCACTGAAATAACATCAGTGACCTGCCATGAGAGGAAGGAAAAACATGTGGCCACTCTTGCGTCAGATGCAAAACCTTTAATAGTTTAATTTGTTACATAAGTGAAACAGATCAATTGACTGCATCTCTGCAACACTGAAATTTTGCCTGTCACAAGGAATTTTCATAGGGAAGAGCAGCCTTTATTGGGAAAGGTACTCACCCGCTCTGCTTTCTCGCTAAGGGAGATCTTACAATGCTTGACATGCCAGTTACAATTTACAGGACTCCTGACAACATCATCTGAGAAATTACACATTTGTGTTGGTCTTTTTTTAGAAATCAGGTTCTTAAAGTGTGACCCCTTGTTTCTAACCATAGGCTATCTGACGAGAAGTGAATACAGTTGTCAGCTGGTGGGGCAGAAATTTTTAATGTCAAGAATCCGAGACTCTCTGAAAGCTCCATAGCCTGTAGTCATGGCTGTCTAATATGAGTGGGTAGCTTAAGTAATTTGGGAAGAAAAGTTTATTTCCTGCCTGCACAGAGCTCTGACTGCCAACCTATATATAACATATATTTATTCTTTTTTCATTTCAGGGTGGGCAATGAAGTGAAATATATTACTAAGGATTTGAGGTGCCTAGCTCTCTTAGACTGCTTGAAAAAAATCAAAAAGACTGGTACCTGAAGATACATAAGATCCCTTTAAGACATTTATAGATCACTGGATATCAGAAAATACTCTTCTCCTCTTACTTTCCTGAATATCTCATCTATAAACCATTGTTTTAAAATAAATGTATGTGCTGGTAATTAATATTTCTGTAGTTCTTTTTTAAGATTTATGTTGTGATTGTTTATCACATTTCCCATAATAACGTCTTTTGTGAATTCTGTTCATTTTTGTAAAGGTCTCGTGATCCAATCTTCAACCTATTTAAAAGAAAATGCTTTGTGTGCCATTTTGTACTCGTGGTCGTTTGGAGTTCTATTTCAGCTTCATTAATATTGATGCAACTTGTCTCTCCACTCATTCTCAGCAGACTCTTCGAAATTAATGTTCAGCATTTGCTGTGATTTGTTTCTGTTTTGTGCTTCATCCCTGAGTCCAGCTCTTCTCTAGTTAATTTTGTTTTCTTTATTTTTATCCACTTGCTATGACTGTTCTACTACTTGTGCCACTGTGGTGTGTCAGTCCTTTATGGGATCCCTGTTTCGTCTCTGCCTTTCACTGTGATTTTCCGTCATTATGGGCCTCTTGAATAAAAATGTAGCCCTTGTTTCTGACAAAGTCCATGTTCCTTTTCTTTTCTTTCTGTGTGATTTTCCATCATTACAGTTCTTAAATTTCTTGAATAATGATATATACTATGAACAAATGGATGGAGCAGTAATGGCTTCATCAGTGTTTTCTAAAATATATCTGCAGCTTTTAAAGCATACAGTGCTACAGCAGATTCTGTGCCATGTTTGTAAAAGCATGATTTTAAAAGTATATTTTGTAGTCTATTGGTGACTATGCCACTCTGCATTAATAATTTGCCTTCTTTCTAACATTATCTACTTCTCAGGATAGTGGTTCCAAAAGGATATTGAAGTTGAGGAATAAGTATTAGCACTGCACATCTTTGAATAAAATGGTGAATACATAATCACTTTGTGGTGTTTACAGCAATACCACTATGTTATGGAAATAACGGGATTCTTTTTAGGCCCTTTACATGCAGGATGTATTAATAGATTGCAGAATCCTTATTAAAATAAGTCAAGGTTCTAATTTGAAGCAGTGTATCATAATAAACAAGTAATCAGAATAAATGCTTTAAAAATCTATCTGCAAAAATGTGATAAATGAAAAGTTGTACTTCAGTACTAATTAGTTACATGTGAGTTATGTCAAATACATGATGGAAACCAAAGTGTGAAAACATTTAGAGTTAAAATCTCAATGAATAATGTCAGTTCACCAATTTGAACAATGGAAATCTTTAATATGCCATAACATAAATTGGCTTAAAAATAGGGATCAAAATATGATAAAATATTTCCTACCTTATTTGATAGTAGCAGCACAGTAACTTAGTCCACAAAGTCCTTTAGACATTGTAAAGGGGAAAAAAAAGTTAATTTGCAAGAAGAGCAAAGCAGGTTTGGTAACGGTAACCGGGATCAGCCAAAAGTCCAGTAATTGCCAGAAAAGCCCGTAGTGACAAAGCAGGTCTGTGGTCAGGCCAGGTAGCCAAGTAAAAATAGGTTGGAGATTTGTGAAGGTCTCGTGATCCAAAGGTCACAGAACTCAGGGCAGGCACACCTACAACCTCACACCTGAGCGTAAACGTAGCTCTCGAGCACGGACAAGCAGCCCCCAGTGAGACTCTCTCTCACAGCTCTATTCACAGGACCCCCATCCCGGGTCACAGCCCTGCACCGCATCAGAGCTGCCCCAAGCGCAGACAGCCAAGCCCCTGGGCGGGCGGGAAGAGACTGCAGTGCCTTTATGCTTCACTTGGGGCCCTGACTCAAGCAGCTTTCAATAATTGACGCTCCTTGCCTTGGTGCCTTGATTTAGCCTGAAACATACAGCTGAGAATGTTTATATATCCCATTCAGTTTATCTTCCAAAGAATCAATGACTGTTTAATAATGTTTGTATTAATGATTTCTTCTTACTACATTCCCTTACAACGCGAGCTTGGTGCCTCAATGACAGCTATTTGGCTGCACTGCTGGTTCCATGAGAAGCCTTGGGAAGATCACTAATTTATGATATGTATCTGCCAAATGATAATCCCACTCCAATTTTCTTCCCTCACAGTGTTTTGTAGGTTGGAATGTGTAGGTAGGTGGCCAAGTTTGAATAGCTGTGTTATGTTAGTTCAGTAACGATGAAGTGTCATTATTTTTGGCGAATGCTAAAGCGCAACTGGTGTATGGCCTGACAGACACATCTGAAATATTTACAGCCTCTGGAAAAGAAATCTACAGTCACTTACAGGGCTGTGTCCAACCATTCTAACGAGAAGATAGAGATTGTTTTGCAGCACAAAGTGGGAGAAGACTTAATAGAATCAGTCACAGTTTTAGTGGTACCTCTGCTTCAATACCCAATTTATGTCAATTTGTAACCAATTTTCCTAAGTAGATGGTTGAGAACAATATTACTATTTTATATCTTCCAGGGAAGGGTATTTCTCTTTTCATTTTAGCTGGGATAAGTTATGAAGTTGCTTCTCAAATGCAAGTTTCAGTCCATCATTGAATAATAACTTAAATGATTGCCCCTCTTTTCTTAACCCTTAGTTTGGAAACATTCTTGCACAGTCTGAAACTGCAAGTTTCAGTCTTATTCATTCTTTGTTTCAGAGAAGTACTGGCAAAACTAGTATTTGACCACTATCCCTATCAATCTCAATACATATTTCAGCCAAAAAGTTATAAAAGGTTTCAAATGTATCTATCTAAGTTGCTTTCTCTAACTTGGCGGACTCCGGGATGAAACTTCATGATGAGTAAGAATTTTGCCTCAATAGCCACTATACTTTAGAACAAAAACAGAAGCTCACATGTTCATTGCTTATTTCACTGGATAAAACTGGGAATTCAGATGACTTCACAGGTTAATCTTAGATAAAGTTAACCATTTTCACAGCAATTATCCATGATACTTTTCATGTTGGCTAATGCTTTCCGCATGATCCCAGCGGAAACACAGGCTGCTTTTAAAGGCATTCAACAATCAAGAAAGATTTTGAGTCATTGAAAGTCCACCCCAATGCAAATCTCAATGCACTTACCAACTCACAACATTTTCTTGTAGGAAACCTGTGATGATATTCTGCCTATATCTTCTGCATATTTTTGAGCTGTTAGTGTGTGGCAACACAGGACATCTCCTATCAGCTCACTTCCAGTCTCATGAGTCATATATTCAAGGGAATTAGCAACAGCAGCAGCAACATTTGCAAACTCATCTATCTGCACGGCAGAGTAAGCACTCCTCTTGATTCAGGCCAAAGGTGATCTTGAGTTTCTCCTGTTATTTTTTCTGTCATTTCTGGGGTTTTTTGTTCAGCACTTGGTATATCACTGGAATTAGATGAGACTGAAATACCATTTGCCTCAGGATTCTTTTGAGGTTAAGATTCCCACTTCTCTGGAGAGGTATACTGTCAAGCACAAAATGCCTAAGAACAGCATTCAGTCAGGAAAGAGATGATGGTCACTAGTGCCAGTATTCATCTCACTGCTGTGATAACATGAGGGGCTAGATGATCTCCACAGCATTGAAGCTGAAGTTACGTCTGCTGTCAGATCATCAGCTGTGCTAGCCACAAAAATATCTTTAATAGCCAGATTTGGTAAAGCACTTGGTAAAAAACCCACATTCTTTGTACAGATTGCGTACAAATCCCAGCCACCTCCCAAGTCTGTACCTGGAAGTATGAATGACAGAGCAGTCACAATGCAGTGTCCACTTGTCAAAGCTAGGAGAGGAGCAAGGCAATTAAAAACCTGAACTGGCCTCTTATCTAGCCTCCTTACACTTAGCACTTGCTTGAATGCCTTCTGCCCAGCTGAGAAACATCAAGCTGTTTTAGAAACACCCAAGCAAGGGCTTTGGGGAAACAGCCAAAGCTCAAGGACTCTTTGGCACCCTCAGGGCTTAGAAAAGAAAATCTAGAAAGCTTCTCTAGTGTTTCAGGAAACTGCAAGATGAGTTAAAACCATTAATTCTATAATTACAGGTGATGTTCTGTGGATGAACTTAGTTTCTCAGCCATTTTTCACAGATTCCTTTAGAAATAATCCAAAGGTCCCAGCAGTCTGTGAATCACAAACACTGTCTGGGAGACACTACGTCTAAGAGTATGCCATGAACAAATGTAATCATTACGTTTACAAAATAAATATTTTCTGGTTTGGTTTTTTTTTTCCTTTACTTCAGAGGTCAATTTCATATCAATATTACCTAGTACACAACATAATATTATGTGCTATGCACTGAGATTGTTTATAAAATAGTTTCAAAAGTAGTTTTACTTCTTTTATTTTCTCTACTTAAGGTCAAATAAATATGTATGCACTCAATGTTCAACCATCACAGAACTCAAAAATTCCCCAAAGTTGTGACTTTGACTTGAAAATAATAAGAACATGTAGCATTTTGAAGGAGGGAAGAAAGGTAAACCAATGACTTTTAATTTTTGATTTTTGCATCTCTAAGGAGAGCTGATAACTCCTCTTTCAAAATTTCAGCCTCCAATAAATTTATAAATATGCCTGGCTGCAGCTACAAGTGGGATGCAGAAGCTGCAGGATACTGAAGCCACTCCCATAACATTTAAGCAAGGGTGTACATCCAACCAGGAGATTTATAGTAATCCCCTGCTATTAGACACACTTTTCCTGAAAGTGCGAGTTCCCCTATTAGCTGCTCAGCAGGGGACTCCATTTATCCTGCAAGCTTCCTGAAGTGGTCTGAGGCATGCAAAATGTTTAAATTTTGGGGGAACAACAAACAGCAATATCTCCAGAGTACAAAACATGACCTTTTTTTTTTTAATTGCTCACAAAACAAGACACGTCCAAAGTGACATGGATACAAATAGCTTAACTTGAACTTGCCTAGAGCCAGCTCTGTAAATCACACACCGTAAGAAGGATTTGGTTGTGAAGCCTCGTCAGTTAAGTCAACAGTCCATCAGGTGAAAAACTGATGCTCCAGTATCTCAGAGACCAGCCTTCTTGGAAAGAAGAAATGATAACGACAAGGCCACCTCAGGCTTTGATCAGTCTTCCCATACCTGACAAAGAGCCCACTAGTAAAAAGCATTTTGTCAGCAACTTCAGTGTTGCAGTTTTATATTCCTGTAATTCCTGGAGACTGGAAGAGTTAAGCATTTTCAAAATACTTGGTATCTTAAGGCTTTAAGGTCTTTCTCCCTTTTTCAGTATGTAGCTTTCAGCATTATTGACTGGAGAAATACCAGCCTACTTAATTTTGAAATGTGAAATTGCAATAGATTGTGAGCTGTGGTAGGTATGTGCATCTACAGACTGGGAATTCACCCAGGGAAAGCACCTGGAAAAAAAAAAATCTCCTGATTTAAAAAGCCCTAAATACTGTTTCTTGTGGATACTCACTAAAATGTGTTTGTGCTTAAGAAGCTTGAGAGACTCTCTTTTGTTTAGCTGAGATTAAAGATCGTAATCTAAAGTCTCAAAACCCGGAATCACAAAAATTTGTCACATTCCTGCTTATAAAAATGTTCTATTAAAATCTTTATTATATTATCTCTGTGATGGGGTGAATGAATGCTAAAAAAGAAGTTCTGTAATTGATTCTGAAGTTAGATTCCAGTCATTAGATAATAATTTGGTTAGGTATCAAGACATTTGATTGTAAGGCTTTTATTGATTATTTACATTTTGTTTTCACAACATCTAGCTTCAACTCTTCTGGAAGAGATTCAATGGAGACTATTTTTAATTTTGATACCAACAACTGCAAAATAATCCTTAAGATTTAGTAATACCAATCCAGGAATGCTTACAATTAAACAGTTTGCAAATGTGGGCTAGATATAATTAGTATGGCTTGCTGAATGAGCTCTTTTCTTCGCATTTTTAACAGTCATGGCTATGTTGAGCTGAAGACAGAATCACTTTAGTGTCAATGTCCATTTTAGATAGTAGTGCACTGCTGAAAGTGTATTCATATTGTAACCACTACCCATCACTAATAGAGAACTGTGTTTGGAAGGATTTTCTTCAAACTGATAGATCAAACATGAAACTGCTCACAAATGCAGGTTATGAGTCTTTTCCGTTGTACATACCTCTGTGGCTACATACTACTTCCAGCCATTATAAACAAAAAAAAAAGTTGAAATCAAGAAGAATTACAGGTACACCTCTTCTTCTGACAGTGTTACATCTGGACAGTTGCAGCGTTGCATTGGCATGTTAAATGGCAACTTGCATATTCACAATGTTAATGTATTGACAGCAAACAGCTAATTAGTTTGCTTTTTGCTTCTGTCATAGAAAAATTGATTTTTAAAAAATCAATGCTTTTGGCTTTTTTTCCCCTCTTTGGCTTGTCCCAAAATAGAAATTGCAGGTTCAATTTTTTTCTGTTTTGGAATTTAGAAGATATATATGCAAATGAGGTATAGACATATGATGCCAGAGTTGGGTAGGTCTTTTATCCTTTTCATTTAATAAAATAAATACTTGTATGCAAACATCAGATCTCATCCTAAAGCTAATATATACAGCTAATATATAATTACTATGAGATTAGATGTGATCCTAATCTAGTAGTAATTAGAGTATAAATGAGATGGGATTTTTAAATGAACCCTTCAGTGTAGGCCAGTTTAGTATCTCAACGTCAGTTCAAGTCCTTTCATTGGAAAGACTCCAAATACAGTAGTATTTTACTTCCTTAGACAGAATAAAACTTCTTTTGGCAGAGTAAAGCTTCTTTTATCAGTAAAGGTTCAACATTTGAGAAGATTGTGAAACTACATAGGAATTTAACTACAGTCAAAGGTTCTGAGGCCCTATGACTGATTTCAGTGTGAGCATTGCTCTTCAGGATGGTTATACACAACTAGTTTCCCTGAGTTTACTTAGTATTCTTCACATATTACTGTATTAAGACATTTGGCTAATATCCCCAAACTGCTGTCTGCTAGGAAGTCAATGTTAACCAAATCCAGGTTTCTGCAGACTCATACACAATGCGGACATTTGAAGAACAAAGGAACGGTAACCAGAACTCCCTACACTCCTGAAGGAGCATCCTTTCCAACCACAAAGTTAGAGAAAAAGTTTTGGCACAAGTAGAGACGACAGTTTAATATATTCCTAAAGAACAATAGTTTAATTGGCTTTGTATAACTATTTCCCTCCTGCTCAGATATTGGTATGCCCCCATTCCTATTCTCCTAACCATGTGGAACACATACTCTTCTGCCACATGTTAGATTTCATACTTTATATTATTTAAATACCACGGCACTGTGTGTTATTAATCAAAATCTAAATATTTTGGAGCTGTTTGTTAAACAATTTTCTAGCATCAAAACCTTACAAAATCAGAATCTGAGACACTCAGCTGCCTTGAAGCTCTCTTCAGAGAACACTTCAAAGAGGAAGCCTTTTGTAGAGGTCACTTAGCTATATTCAACCCTATAAATGCAATGAAACTTTTTGTTTTAAAAGTTAGAAAGAAAAATGTTATGTAATTTTTTTAAATGGTTGGACTATTTAAAAAGTCATGTTAAAATAGTTAAGTTCCATGATGAGACTTGTCTTATAACTTTTGACATGCATAAGCTATAAAGCATGCCTATTATTAATTTCAGAAATAGTTTTGGATAGCTACACTGAATTAAACTGTCACAGTTGATGTAATTATTAAGCAAGATTATAGACCATGCTCAGAAGTTCAAATAGTGCCCATTTCAAAAGTCCCCTCGGTAGTTACGAGTCCTAGAGCAACCTACAATGACTGGTCACACCGGAGCAGGGTATGAAAGCTCTTTTTGTTTAAAGCTTGTCTTCTCAATCCTAGTTACAGCAGAGTGGTGTGAATGCAAGAGATTTTAGTTGTTAATAAATTTAATACGTTTCATTAACATTTTTTACATGCACATACAACCAATACGAAAAAGGAGCCTGTAGTACTTGTCACTTGATGTCAAAACTGCGGATTTGTTGCCTGTATGAAATGATCTCAGACTGAGTAACCTCACTGCAGCAAATAAAATCTAGCGGACAGTTGTGTGGATGAACATTCTTAACATTATCAATCAAATCGCAGGCGTCTGTAGTACCACTTTCACCTTTTTATATCAAGTGGTGTGTGATCAAGGAGTGTTAGATCAACCCCAACATAGCTCTGTTGCTAAACCAAAAAGAGATACTCCAGCAGACAGTCTAATGCTGGACTTGCTGCATTCTTAAAACTGGAATTAGCATTCTTAAAAGCAGAATACATCAATGTGTGTACGCTTTTAAATACACTGAAATGTGGGGGAAATTAATTTACTTACAGAAATATTTTCAGCTACACATTAGGAAAAAAATCTGAACTACACAGGAAAAAATTGCTATCTATTCTGAATTTTAAATAGAGCAACAGGATTTGTGATGCTGTTTTCAACACTGCTGTTTTCAGGTTCACTGAAATGTTTGTCACCTTCACAAACTAAACAGAAGGTTCAATCTTATGGCAGCAGTCTCGCTGAAGCCTTATGACCAGATAACCACTTCATTTTACTATGTCATTTACACTTGTGCAAATCTGGAATATCCTCTCTGGAATTAATTTAAACTACTCTTGTGAATACAGATTTATGGAAAAGAGTATGGAAAGTAAAGCACATCGTTTAGCAACACTTTTTACTTCTAAAGATTTAAAAATATTCTGTTTAGCTAGTACAAAGAAAACACAGGCACACATGCATACATACGGATGTACACACTTGCACACCTCCCCCAGAACAGTAGCATGCCGGTGTTGGCTGGCTAGCTGCTAGTCATTTTGATCCAGGTAATCAACATAGAAATAACATATATTTAAATTTTCTTCTCCTCTGAGAAATTTTCGATAACAACGTTGAAGTAATTCATGGAACCTTCTCTTATGCTGTGTTAACTGCTTAAAAAAATCAAACACACTAAAACATGGTTCTAGCTGATTATAAAATTTTTAAAAGCCGATTATAAAATAAGCCTTGCAGAAATAAATAGTTTTGTCCCTGTTTCCAGAGACAAGATGGTATTAGCAGACAAATTATTAAATATAATAATCTGGACATGTTTGCCACTGTTGTGTGTGGAGGGCCTGGAAAAGTGGTTATTTCTTAGTCATGCAAATTACTTGAATCCAAAATAAAATTGCTAGTGTTTCTGGGGCAGCATCAGTATTTAAAGTGGATTCCTTTTCTTTCGCTTTTTCCAGTTGTTTTTATAGTAACTTTTGTTTGATTGTGATAAGCCACTCTCATCTACAGCATTTACCTTAAGAGTTTAGCAAAATATGTACTATAGAATAGGGGAAAAAATACTGGCCTCCTAAAGGATTTGTACCTCCTTTCTTCCTCCTTCTCCTTGTTGTTGTTGTTGTTGTTATATATATGTCTCTAAGGTCTATCTCTTGGTGTTTGGTACACTATCGCTATGTTAAAGGAGAATCTACAATTCGGTCTGATCTAGTTTTTCAAGTGTGGGACACATTCTGCTGACAGGTATCAAGCGCCTTGTCTCCTGGCAAATGATCAGTTCTGAATCCCATCCTAACTGATATTTGCTCTTTGGGGATGGAAAGAGCAGACAACATGTTTTATAAAGCTCAAATTGGCCTTATCAAACAAAACATCTGCTAAATTTGTGAGTGACTTGTGACAGCAGGAGACATCAGCACGGGCCTCCCCAATAGAAGTCACCGCATTTAATGGAAGCTATTATGGAAGAATTCTGGCAAGAATATTTTTTTTTCCAAATAGCTAAAAAAAATTAAAATAAAAATATGTTATGTTGTTATGGTAACAGCTATTTGAAAAATACTGTAACAGAAGGCAATCGAATATCAAACTACCAAGCTGCTAGTTTGACTATTTGGTTTTCTTTTTAAGCGGTTTATTTACAGAGATCCCCTCCCTCTTTAAGCGGTTTATTTACAGAGATCCCCTCCCTCTTCCTTATGCAGCCACAAGTGTGAGTGTGCATGCTCAGGTAAGACACCATCTGCAAATTGTTTGTAGAATTTCAGTCCTGGAGCTGCAAAACTCCAGATACCGCAGATTTTTACACATCACTAGAACACCCAGTGTTATACGGGCTGAGTCCCTCCCTCACATGGCAATAAACCCACATTTTGTAGCATTTCCAGTCTGTAATTTTGGCACAAAGAGGTGTTCCTGCACTCCTGTTGCTTCACAGGATATGGCTCGTCTCTTTGCGGGTACCACAGCTACTCCCTGGAAAAGTGCAGTATCACGTCTCTGCGGTCTGGGAATCGGCACCTTCCCAACTGCTGGGAAAACAGCGTTCCAAAACAGTCTCAGGAGTTAAAGCAAAAATGCAGCAACATACCTTTCCAAAGCCTGCAATTGTATTTTGCACTTTACAATTTTTTCAGAAAATTTTCTCTGAACAAGCACAAGTTTCTATATGCACTAACTTCCACATCTTACTTTGAATAGGAGCATGTAGTCCTTACTCAGATAAAGCTTCTGTTGAAGTTAGTGCATAACAGCTTGGGTAATGACTGAAAGGTCTGGCTACTTGATTTTACATACTGAGGTATGTACAGTGATAACATGAAAGAGCTGGAGGACACTGCCACCTTTTCCTCTTAGACCTGTGCTTTCAGCCATCATGTTTACAAAAAAAACAGACAAACAGCACACATTTTTGTGTTACTTGTCTCAGGCTGAACAAACCTAGGAGCTTTGCTAAATTTCCTCCAAACTGCATGATGGAGGATCAAGTTACGCTGTGTAACTACTGCATAGGAATTGTGAACATCCTATTTCATAATATGGAGATGAGATTTTAGAAATGTGAAACTTGCGTTTTGTTTCACTGCTTTCAGTCCCTCTGAGGTGTTTAATGGTCTGCGTTTACAGAGAGTCCCATTTTAATGAGAGTAACTAACACGGTTTATCTAACAGGATTACAAACTGGGGGGCAGAGCGATACAGATGTTGGCTTCTAGTTGTTTTGCTGTAACTGGGGATTTTGTAGTCATGTTGTTTTCTAACTAGACAAATGTTTGTTAGTGTTAACACTGAAAATCAGTCATGTTCACGTGCAATAAAAGCCACGAGAAATATTAGATAGCAAAAATCCACAACAGCTTACTTTGCATCACTTTGCAAAAGAGAAAGCGAGCTATCTGTTCTCTGCGACTATCCAAATTCAGCAACAATGTGCTATATAGGTCCTACTGACACTCATTTGTATATATGGGACTGCATTTGGAAACTGAATGCAAATGGTGGTATTTTCTAACCCACCCAAAAATCCCTTGAGCATTTCAGACATTCCAGTCAAAGTGATTCTTTAATGTGGGACCTACTTACCACATTTGTTTTACATTAGAAAATGCTGTATAGGTTGTTTACATTTGGAAAAGTCAGTGGAGAGGGATTTCTGTAAGTGTTCTGAAAGAAAGATTGCACTGTTACTGTAACAAGGACAATTATGGACAGACACAGGTAATAGCTGTTTAGAAAATGTTAGGAGCATTATTGCGGATAATAGACATTCTTTTCTTAGCATTGCCCTTGCCCGAGTTTCATTTTCCATTGGTGTTGTCCGCCTAGATTGCTTAAGACAGCTGTAGTCTTCTCATTTACATTAAGGTAACAAAAAGTTGACTGCTGGGTTGTCCCAGACGGAGTTCATCTGTACAAAGGTCTGAAACTGTGAGGGAATACCTAAAATGTCAGACATGCACAGTATCTAGTGCTGCTGCAAATTATCACCTCTTCCAGGTCAGAAAGGCCAAAATAATTTCCAGCTCTATTTTTCTAAAAGCCATTTTCATTTAATCTGTCCTTTACAAATGGTAAATCTAATGAGAACTTCAGGAATAATTCAAACTAAAATTAAGAAAAAACCTTGATATATACGTATTCAATTCAAATGTATTTTAGTAAGCAACAACCTGGCCACTATTGAAATAGTTCTCAAGTACTATTGAAATAATAGGTATGTTTGCAAAGGAAACCTGCTTTCTTTTAAAGTGACTGTATGCATTATTTCAGATTCTTCTGATAATAGTGCATTTAATACCAAGGCCAAGATGCAATCAATCTTTTTTGTTGGAAGAAGGTGTTATATTGTGCCCATATGCTTATATCCACCTAGCAGTTTCAATCCACTAAGCAGCCTGAAGTTCAGCAGGGCTCCTGCTTGCCTGGCCTCCGCTGTATTCCTCTTGCCTGCTTTGCGGGGCGGGGGGGAGCAAAGGAGGTGAGAGTGGGACTGGGGAAAAGGAAGAGGTCTGTCTCTAAAGAGACACTGAATTAGACTGGAGTGAATAGTTGACGTCCTCTGTAATTATACACACATTGAACTCTTTACAGTTGACTTAAGTTACTTTGAACTGCATTGGTGTGGCCCTCCATATTGATTAAAAGCAGCATCTATTTACCTTAACAATAAATGTGGAGATTAGTAAAAGTTCACTTGATCACAATAAGAAGACTGATAATTAAAGGGCAATGCAACCCAGATGGAATGTAAGTGCCTGAAGCAGCATGTTAGGAAGCATAGGCTGCTTTTGTACAAGAGGGTATACATGTGTGGGTTAAGGCTTGTAGAAAGCCCTTCAAGTAGACAGGTTTTGTAGAGATACTTAAAGCAGAGGAAGGCCAGAACCTGTCCTGAGAAGGCTGGCCCAGCAATTCTCCTGGGCGAAGTGACAAATACAAAGCTCTGGAAAAGGAAAAAGACTTTAAAGCACAGTGTGACTAAATGGACAATCTCTACAAAACCTATGAAAGAGGCCTCCACATCTTTTATTCTTCTTTCACGTCTTCTCTATGAGAAAGAACAAGTTTAAGGTAAGCAGGACACACTGCTGATTCTGTGGGTTAAGCTCTTGATGGCGTAGGGTCTATAAGAAAGGGAAGAACTCAGTTTAGTATGTGAGAGACTCAATAGAAACACTCCTCTCATTATGGGATCTCCTATAGGGAAGGGGGAGGACAGCTCTTATTCCTATTGCACCTATCGTTCAGTTTACATGGTAGACATTGTGTTTTACTAATCCCTTTTTACCAAGAAAGCAAGCAGCTGATAAGTAGAGAAGTGAATAGTCTCAATCCCATATGGACAACTTGGAAAATCAGATTCTGAAGTGGCTGTATCCGCGCTTTGTAACAAAAGGGTCGTATCTCTTGACAGGACTTGACACCCATCCCTTGTTTCTTTTCTTTGTCCCAATATCGATGCGCTGTGTGCTTACCTCCTCGCAGAAAATGGCGTGACAAAATGGTGACTTTTGACAAGCATTGCAGCGATTTCCAGAGACCAGAATGTAGAAAATAGTAGATCAGATTGTTACTGAAACACAAATGATAATTGGGATCTTAAATTGATAACATTCTCCCTCGTGTGATATCTCAAAATAAATTTCCAGCTGAACTAAGACTTACAAATCTTTTGGGTTTTTTTCTGACAAACACTGTCACCACTTACACTGGTCCCATCGAAGTCCCATTTTAAAGAATGGCTTAGTTAGTTCACGTGTGGGTTTTGTTCTCAGTAGTTTTAATTTGGAACATGTCAGAACTGTTTAACACCAAACCAAAGATTCATTCAGTCACTTGTAGCTATAGAGAAGATAGTAATTTTGCAGTGCTAAGTAGCAAGGTGACCAAGGTTAGCAAAAGGGTAAGGAAAATGCGAGAAACAGAGGCCATCCATTGAATGAATGGCAAAGCATGGTCCTATTCCTTCCGACCTGAATCTCTGTAGCCCTAACAAATCGTTGGCAAGTGCAAAGTCACCAGCCTCTCCCAGCCCCTCAATTTGGGACTGCCAGGAGCTGGGAGGAATTTCCCAGGCATGAGAGGTTCCCTGCGTCTTCTGAAAGGAGGCAAATACAGACGGACCCAAGGCCTACAGGGCAGCTGTTCTGGCTTTCATAGCAGCTGATACTTTGTAATTTCTTCGTTGTAGAATGGTTACAATAATTATCAGGGTGAAGAAGACCGCGCATACCCCCTTCCTCCATCACCTGGCACGTCCCAGTCTGCTCTCGGCTCCGCAGCTGCCTTGGAACTTCCAGGGCTCGTGGTTCTGTGTCCACAATGTCATTAAAAGGCTACGAAAAGCTACCCAAACACTTTGTTAGACACACGTGTAAGCCACTGCTTTCCTCCTTGCGTTGTATATGCACAGCAGATTAGGGTCTTGTTTAGGAAGCAGTCAGGAATCGCTTTGTTTCCTTCTTTCAGGTACAAGGTGAATTAATCCGTTTGGAAACCAGCAAATCCACCCCTCCCCTCCTCCCCCCATATGCCTGAGTTCTTCCAGCCTACATCTCTTGACAATAAAGACAGATAAAGCTCGGGATACCCTTCCAGATGAAGGAATTGAGCCTGTTTCTTTGCATGTAAGTTTTCTAAATAAATCGCTTTTGTTGTTTAAAGCTGTGATGAATGGAGACACAGGGCCAGGTTGGTCGCTGGAACAGTACAATGGATGTAAGAAGGTTTTTTTCTTTGCCATATAAATCATTCACATTGTTTAAGGTACATTGATCAATCTAATGGCTTGTAATAGGCTCCTAATTGCCACTAGGAAAGTACTGCAAGCTTGCATTTGAACGTGAAATGGTTCATGATCTGAGCTGAAATTCACCTTAAGCCTGAGCTCCAGTAATTACAGAACACAGAAGGAGCACAATGAGCGGTTCCCAGTCTTTCCTCGCCCTAATCCCAGGACAGGGGGAGGGGGGAGAGGGGAACATACGAATGGGGGGGTCCAGCGTATTTTCCTCTTCCAAACCCGCAGTTCATTAACGGGCGAAACCTGCAGGAGGATTTATTGGTCATCGTGGGCCGAAGAGAACTTTGTAATGTCAATCACCCTGCCTATTACGCTCCCACATCTCTCTATCCGCAGACAGACAGCTTGCTTAATCACAGCCAACGTTCTGAGTCACGCCTGGCTAAAAACGTGATACGAAGAGCTAGGACGGCATCCGAAGCGGGATACTAGGCGACATGCGGGGACAGGACTCTCCCGCCGTGAGGGTGCTCCGGTGAGGCGCACGCCTGCTCTCCGGTCTCCCCGCCCGGTGCTGCTGCTTACCTTCGCGGCTGGCCGGTCCCGCTGGGAGAAGCCGCGGCAGCCGAGGAGCCGGGCGGGCAGAGACCTGCCGGGGCGGGACCGCTGCCGGGAGGCTGCCAAGCTGACGGCTGTGGCCGCGGCTCCCCTGCTTAACATACAGACCTAATTACCAAGTCATCAGAGCTTCTTTAATAGACACGTGTGAAAAGGTGGTTTTACGCTCTATAAACGTGGGTCCAACCGTTTACTCATTAAACTCCTTCTATTTAGAAACACCTTCATCCTCAGAAAGCTTTATGAACGCTAGCACTGGCTGAATTTCAAACCTGCTGCAGTCTGAGCTTGTCATGTCTAACCTATATATCATAACAGCACTGGAAAGCATGTGAACCAAGAGATAAAATCCTCGTACAATGTTCCTCGTACAATGTTCCTCAGACTTTCCTACCAAGGCAGAAAACAAATCTATGATGCTGTTGAATAATCTTCCAGTAATTGTAGTAATTAAAATCATCATACAGTCTGCAGTCACCTTCCTTCCTTTGACACTAGTCTTCCCTTGAATTGTTAACGTGTCTTCGGCTGAGATAAACAGAACAAGGGAGGTTTAAAATACATGGTCCAAATAAATTTAGCGGAAGAGAATTAGTTCCACAGACACGTTTTCACTGCCTTCAGTAGACGAGAGGATTTCTAAAACTACCGTGCAGATTTTTTAAACGCAGGGTAATGTGGGTCGCCCCGTTACTCCTAAATAGCGTCACCTTAAAGATCGAGGAAACGATGAAAGCCCAGCCTGATGCTCCCCCTCGGGGCTCTGTGTGCGGGGGGCAGGAGGAGAGGGGAGAGCATTATGTAACAAACATCATGCGAAAGCTCAAGCAGAAATTGTTGGAGAGTGCCATAGTTTTCATTTAATTTCCACGATCTATTTGATCCCACTGCTCATTCCCTTTTTATTAACTATAAAAGATTTCCGTCTAATCAAAAGCTGCACTTCATCTTTACCCACAAATGAAAAACTCTACAGCAGAAAGAATTCAGTGGACTCAACAGGCACCAAGGTCTGTATTTTAACACTCTCTCTCCATATCCTTCCCCCTTTTAATATCTACTCTTGGGCAGAATAGTGGGGAAGCCTTTTCTTAACTGAAGTTATTAACGTATCACCAGGTTCCCCTCTGCGTTGCTCTGATAATCAATGGTGGTTTCTAGATCACGTAAATGAAAAGTGTAATTGAGAGAGAGGGGGGAGGGGGTTCGCACGGAAGTCCTGTTGCTTAAAAAAAAAAAAAAAATCTGGCAGGACGCAATTATTTATCTCGGCGATGAGCAGTTTGCCTGTGTCCTGCCCACGTCCCTTCTGTTTGGCAGAAAATGAGGCTGCTTCTCTTGAACTTGGAAGGGTTTGCCCCTTTCCCACCCGTAACATCCATGTGTAAAACTCCGTGCCCCTCCTAGGATTCAGGAGCAACGGTAGAGCAACCGTACATCTAACTGCTGTTAAATCGATTTATTTGGAAAATATTTGGCAGCTCTTTCCCGGAGCTCTGTTTGAACAGAAGAGCCATTTCATCTGACGCTCTTGAATATGAACCCAGGAGCCTCCCAATCAGCTTTAATGAACGAATTGTTTCCCAGCTTTACCTCCTAAAGACAGCAACTTTAGTAGTTGCACAGATCAAAAGACACGCGTAAAGGGAAGATGGGAAACAATATTGTTCAAAGGAAGTGAACTGTTGCATTTAATTAGGCTATTCTTCTTTATTAGTATTCATATTGAGATTTTTTTTTTTTAAGATTTATGTTGATTTAACCGTAATGTATTTATGATGTAAATATATTCCGAGATGAAAACGTCACGGATCAATTGTAAAGGACCCGGATACATAATTTTAAAAAATCAGTTTCAGTTTATATGAGGTTCTCACCCCACTTTCGCTTCTTAGTCAGATTTGTTTATGCAGAATCGACATTTAATAGTGCTAATTGCACTCCAGTTAAATTGCCCTGATTGCAGAAAGGGAAGCAATTTTCGTGCTCTCTGTCTGGGTTTGGAAGAAATTGTTTTATATTCACCTCTTTATAAAGAAGTGGAGATAAGGCACCGAGCCTTTGCACAAATTGCACTTATGGGCTGACTGGCAGCATTCAGGCGCTATAATAGAGCATTATTTGGCCGTTTTGAATAATGTAAAGCATTTGCTGAAAGCTATTCTCCTGAAAATTGCTTTAACTTTTAAAAGGGTGATGATTCACTCCAAACCAGGCCTTTGTTACATTGTCATTATCCCCCCAAATGTTTTAACAGTCAGCTCAACACTTTAGCATAACACATTGATCTTTGTTTAAAAACTCGATTTTTGGAGTATGAAAAAATCTGCCAGAAAATACTTGACCCCCTAAAGATTTTAGCAGCGTTCCCCCTGTCGCCGCCATTCGCTCAGCCTTTCCACCGCCTGCCTCGTTCCTGCGGATTTTAGTTACTTTTCCGATTACAAAGGGGGCGAGGAGATAGATGCGAGGCAGGCAGAGCCATCCGCCTGCCTTCAGGCACAACACAAGCCCTACTTTGCTGCGGGAGCGCAAGCGGGCAGCGGATGCCTTTACTCGCTGATGTAGAGGCAACATTTTTAAACGTCACGCTCTCGGTCTGCCTTCCAGCCTTCTTTTATTTATGACTTTCCTCAAGGAGAGGGGAAAGACCCTCTCCCCGCGCCGCCCCGGGGCTGGCCAGAAGCGCCTCGCTGCCACTTGACGACCACCTCGGCAGGCTCCTGGCAAGGAGCGGGTTCCCCCCGGAGGAAGGAAGGAGGGGAGGAGAGAGGCAAGGAAGGAGGGAAGGAGGGAAGGAGGGAAGGAGGGAAGGAGGGAAGGAGGGAAGGAAGGAAGGAAGGAAGGAAGGAAGGAAGGAAGGAAGGAAGGAAGGAAGGAAGGAAGGGAGGGAGGGAGGGAGGGAGGGAGGAAGGAAGGAAAGAAGGAAGGAAGGAAGGAAGGAAGGAAGGAAGGAAGGAAAGAAAGGAGGGAGGGAAGGAGGGAGGGAGGGAAGGAGGAAGGAAGGAAGGAAGGAAGGAAGGAAGGAAGGAAGGAAGGAAGGAAGGAAGGAAGGAAGGAAGGAAGGGAGGGAGGGAGGGAGGGAGGGAGTCACCTGTTGGGCGATTGCTCCCGGGTGCCCCTGTCGGACTCCTCGCCTCGCCCGCGGGGCTATGTCGCTCCCCCCGCCACCGCCTTTCAATCGCCTCCACCCGTCGAGCGCTACAGCCCCCCAGGGTAAAGCCGCCGCTTATGATCTGCTCCAGGCAGACCTTTCGGAGAAAGGGTTTGCAGTGCACTCCCCGGACCCCTGCGCTGGCTGCGAGTCAATGTGGAAAGAATTAAGCGCAGAACAGTGTTTCCTCCTACTGCCCCGACTCTGTTTAATACGTGGCGACAAAAAGGCGAGCGCCCTTTGCAAATAGCCTTAGACGTTTAAATAAAAGATAATCTCCAGGTACATCCTTTCCTAGCGTGGCAGGCGTCCTGCAGATTGCATAACACAATGTACAACAAAACGCAACGCCCGCCTTATTTAAGCGCGAAAAAAACCCACATCAAAACAAGCAAAGAAAAGCGAAATCCTCTCAAATTCGCGGTTTCTCCATCTTGCTCCTTAGCGATGCCTATTTTGCATCTGCTAGGAGGTTTTTTACACCGGATGGCTGAGGCGGCACCGAGGAGAAGGAAATATTGACTCAAATGCAGAGCAAGCACCCGGCGTTGCTTGAACGCACTCGTATTCCTGGTTCAGAACGGTACCCAGCTGCACTGGGGACGGCAGAAGCAGAGGGAAAAGCTCCTATTCCCGGCCTTACAGAGACGATCGCAATGATGAAAAGTTGCACGCCTATTGATCTTCCGCGGACACAGTACGGGCAAGTTCTAGCCAATTACTTAAGAAGCCTCCGATAATTACAAATCAAAGGGACTAGCTTGCAAGACATTGAGGAGCCGAGGCTTGGACTTACATTTCCCACATGCAGAGAGCAGGTAAAGTCTCTGTCGCTCACTGGGCGTGTGGAGTGTGCACAGTGCAGAGGCCACAGGCAAGTGCTGGGGAGGCTTATTCCAGCAGCGCCCTAGCACTGCTAGGAGGGAGCAAGCCTTCTGCCATTAGCAGCACTGTTTCCACGGGGGTATATGAGGCTTGAAAAATGTGCTGCAGGCTGCGAATCTGACTTTCAAAGTCTGTTGCCGGGGATTACTCTGTAAAATAAAATCCTCTCCCTTAAGCGACAGGATGTCATATGCCCCTCGTCCCCCCTCCCGCCCCGGTATGAGAGCAAAGGGATGCCTGTCGGTTCCCTGCCTTTGGATTTTTTGGCGCTTTATATAACTGAAAAGCCTCCTCGGTTCCTTTTGCAGAGAAAGTAAGAAGTACGTTGTGCCCGGAATCGCTTCAAGTATTTAGCAAGGCAAAACCAAAAAAAATTAACGTGTTTTCATAACATGTCATTAGGCGCTGTTAGGTTATCTGTATCCAACACGGAGAGCTGCCCAATGGCCTGTGAAGGAAGCAAAGGGCCTGTTGAATAACAGCAATGCGGGTTTGGTTTACTGGACGCGAGGATCGCAGGTGACTGAATACGCAGCGGGGCATCTAACACCTCCTGCACAGTTTACAGGCGACGGCGGAGCGGCGTCAGGCGTGACACCAGCCCTCCGCCGACGCTGACCCCCGCTCTCGACTCCCGCCCTCTGCGGCTCTCCCCGCTTCTCCCGCAGCCAGCCGGGGCCGGGGCAGCGTCGGCTTCTGTCGGCGGGAGTCGCAACCCGGCGGGCAGCGGGGGCTTGTAGTTAATTGCGGCGCAACCGCCGCAAGTCCGGAGCGGGGAGTTTTCTCCCCGCGCGCTGACTGGCACGCGCCCGGGGCCCCGGCGCCGGCACCTCCGCGCAGCCTGATTGGCTGCCGGGCCGCTCCGGCCCGCTCCGCCCGCGCCCTCATTGGGCGAGCGCCGCCGCCAGCGGTACTTCAAAGCGGGCGCTGCCCGCACTTAGGCAGAGTTTAGCCCCGCCGAGCCGGAGTGTCCTCAGCGCCGCCGGGCAGCGCGGGGCGCACAGCGAGCGCCGTCCCCCTCCGCCCCGCCGCCCAGCCCAGGGACGTGCTATGGCTACGTCTATCCTCGGGGTAAGTCGGCGCCGCGCGCTTCCCGGCGGCTTCTCGGCGGCGGCTTTCCCGCTGCCCTCCGGAAAAAAAACTGTTGCTGCCGCCGCGTCGCGGCTGCCCCTCGTGCAAATCGCGCTGACCCGCGGGCGAGAGGTAATCCCGACCCGCCTCGGGGGACTTCGCTGCGGGTTTCCCATCGGGTCGTTCGCTAAAGAGTTTCGTCCGCGAACTCGCTTGCCCGGAGAGAAGCCGGGCTGCTTGTGCTTTCTTTTGTTTTCTAATTTTTTTTTTTCTTTCCCCCTCCCTTTAACTCGAAGCGCTGCGGTAGATTTCCAAAGATTTTTGCTAGCTCGGCTTTGCGAGTGGCGCCGGCCGGAGGCTCCGCACCCCGTTTGCCTCTCTGCCATCTCGTTTTTCCGCCGCTCCTGCACGGTGGCTCGAGGAGACGCCGCACTTCGTTCCCACGGGATTTTTGGTCGAACGGCGGTAGGCTCGAGCAGCCCGGCGCTGCGCGGGGCGTCCCGAGCCGCCCTCTGGGAACACGCCTGTCGCTCGTCCCCGCCGGGACCCGCTTCCGACGTAAACCCCTCGGGCGCCGAGACCGGTCCCCGGCGGAAAACGAGTTGTGCCGACCGGGGCAGGGCTGGAGCCTTCCTCCGAAATCAGAGGGGAAAAAAAACCCCAAACTTTTCCGCGGTGCCGCTCGTCGCGCCGGGGTTCCACCCGCGCCGCCGCGTCCCCGCGGGCGCCTGGCGAGGCGGCAGGGGTGAGGCTGACGGGCCGGCTTTGTCTCTCCCGCAGGAAGAGCCGAGATTTGGAACGACTCCCCTGGCCATGCTGGCCGCCACCTGCAACAAGATCGGCAACACCAGCCCCCTGACCACCCTGCCCGAGTCCAGCGCCTTCGCCAAAGGGGGCTTCCACCCCTGGAAACGCTCCACCTCCAGCTGCAACCTGGGCTCCAGCCTCTCGGGCTTCACGGTGGCCACGAGCAGGGGCTCCAGCGGACTGGCCAGCGGCACGGGCACCGCCAACAGCGCCTTCTGCCTGGCCTCCACCTCGCCCACCTCGTCGGCCTTCAGCAGCGACTACGGCGGCCTCTTCTCCAACTCGGCGGCGGCGGCGGCGGGCGTGTCCCCGCAGGAGCCCGGCGGGCAGTCGGCCTTCATCTCCAAAGTGCACAGCTCGGCGGCCGAGAGCCTCTACCCGCGGGTGGGCATGGCGCACCCCTACGAGTCCTGGTACAAGTCGGGCTTCCACTCCACGCTCTCGGCGGGCGAGGTGGCCAACGGGGCGGCCTCCTCCTGGTGGGACGTGCACACCAACCCGGGCTCCTGGCTGGAGGTGCAGAACCCGGCGGGGGGGCTGCAGAGCTCGCTGCACTCGGGCGCCCCCCAGGCCTCGCTGCACTCCCAGCTGGGCACCTACAACCCCGACTTCAGCTCCCTCACCCACTCCGCCTTCAGCTCCACCGGCCTGGGCTCCACGGCCGCCTCGCACCTGCTCTCCACCAGCCAGCACCTGCTCACCCAGGAGGGCTTCAAGCCCGTCCTGCCCTCCTACACGGACTCCAGCGCGGCGGTGGCGGCGGCCAGCGCCATGATCTCGGGCGCCGCCGCCGCCGCCGCCGGGGGCGGCTCGGCCCGCTCCGCCCGCCGCTACTCGGGCCGCGCCACCTGCGACTGCCCCAACTGCCAGGAGGCCGAGCGGCTGGGGCCGGCGGGGGCCAGCCTGCGGCGCAAGGGGCTGCACAGCTGCCACATCCCCGGCTGCGGCAAGGTGTACGGCAAGACCTCGCACCTGAAGGCGCACCTGCGCTGGCACACGGGCGAGCGGCCCTTCGTCTGCAACTGGCTCTTCTGCGGCAAGCGCTTCACCCGCTCCGACGAGCTGCAGCGGCACCTGCGGACTCACACGGGCGAGAAGCGCTTCGCCTGCCCCGTCTGCAACAAGCGCTTCATGCGCAGCGACCACCTGAGCAAACACATCAAAACGCACAACGGGGGCGGCGGGGGCAAAAAGGGCAGCGACAGCGACACGGACGCCAGCAACCTGGAGACGCCGCGCTCCGAGTCCCCCGACCTCATCCTGCACGAGGGGGTGGGCGCCGCCGCCCGCGGACCGGGCAAGGAACCTACCGCGGGGCCCGGCGACTCCTAGGGGCAGCGCCGCCCGGCCCCGCGCCGCCGGGGAGCCCCCGGGGAGCCGCCCGGACTCTGCCCCGCGCCGGCCGGGGGGACGCGAGCCGCCCCGCCGCCGACGGCGCCCGGGGCCGCAGCGGGGGCGGGCGGATGGCGGGGCCGGAGAGGCGCGGACACCCCCGTCCCGTCCCGCCCGGCCAGTAGGTACCGAGTGACACTTTCTTCCGTTTCCTTTTTCTCTTCTCTTCTCTTTCTGTTGGAAGGAAAGCATCCTAAGAGAGGCTTAAGGTGAGAAAGCAAACTGCAAGTCCGCGACGGCTCCTCTGTATCTCATAAACATCTGTATAAATAGGGTTCAAAAAAGAAGAAAAAAAAAAAAAAAAAAGAAGAAAACCAGATCGTGTTCGCTTATTTTTCTTGTAAATGTTGATCTGATAGGGGGTTTGGGGATTTCTTTTTTTTTTATTGGTGAATTCCTGAAATTCAGGGAGGTTTTGGGGTTTTGGTTCCATTTTTTTTATTTTAAATTTCTGATGCACTTTGTGGAAGTCAGTATATATGTAAAAGATATTTAAAATGTTGAGTTAACATTTCACTCAAACACACGTAAGTTAAGGTCTCTTAAAGAAATTAAATGCGTTTATCTGTATGGAAAAAATCTTGACATATTTTCATTTTGGTATTATTAAAGAACTCTGAACAACACGCTCACGGGTTTGTTCTTCTTCGTGCCCCCTCCTTCCCCCCGCCCAGCCCTTGCAGCGGTCAGGTTTTTAGTGGGAGCCCTCGCACCCCTCCCCGTCCTCCTTACAGTGACCGTGATTAAAAATACGGCAGGCAGCGATAGCCGGGAGGGGAAGGAACCGGCCCCCGAGCCCGGCGCGATGAAGCGCTCCCGTCGCTCTTTTCAAACCGCCTTAGTTTTGGTTTGTGTTTGTTGTGTTGTGTGTTTGTTTTTTTTTTTTTTAAAACCCAAATTTAAACCGAGCCCGAGCCTCGCTGACACCAGCCGGGAACCACGCCGAGCCCTAAGCGCCTTTGGCGAAACCGGCCCCAAAATCGAGCGAAACCGAACTGTGCTGAGGAACTATTTATTTAATTTAAAAAGCCTTTAGCGCCACAAGGCTGCCTAGGTTGGGAGGTGATCTCGGGGGAATAAATCGCTAGAGTCAATACTCCGGAAAAGACATTTCATGCCTAAATGAAAATCTTGTTAAATGTTATTAATTTTGACTTAGAGCACACAGCAGCCCCCTGTGCCTTGTATTCCCTTATTAGGGATTCATGTCTTATCAAATATCTAATTAATCTCCTAGACATCATTTGTTCTGGCCAACTTTATCTCAGCTGGTCCACGGGGAAAACTCTGAATATTCTCGGTGACAAAGCTCCCTTGAAGATCCTTTTAATTGTCCAAATTAACTGCACCAAATTTGCATGTCAAACGGTAAAGGGCAACCTGAGATAAAATGTAAACGTTTTAAAAGCCCCAAACTAAGCACTTGATTTGATAACTAGGCTTTTTAATGTTATGGAAGACAACTGCTCCTTTCCTTTTCAAAGACAGTTGATCTATGCAAATAGTGAATTGGAAATGCTTATGTCCCCATGCAGTCAAATGGTCCTTGCATGTTATTTGAATATCAGTGGCTCTGCTATTGAAAAGGTTCAAGGATGCTCTCTGACTTCTTTGTGATTACTCAGTGCAGCGTCTTATTCTGAAGAAAAAAAACTCAGGAATAATTAAAGGCTGGGCTAAGGCCTGGGAACACATTTGGGACAGGAATCTCATTTAGACAGGCTCTTTCAAAATAAGGCACAGTTAAATTGACCAGAAGGCAATTATTGAAATGAAAATTATTTTCACTCCCTTTGTCTCCTGACCACCAACCTAACAGCCACAGTATTTTTTTTAAAGGCAAATTGTTAAATGAGATAATTGTGTTATTAAAAAAAAGGGGGGGGGGAGAGGAAAAAAAAGTTAATTTAGTCTGCCCGGTACAGATTGGAGGAATACAAATATTTTAATCCTCCATAAAACAGGGAATGCAAATAACATCGGGAAACGGATTCTGCTGTCGGCCACCAACTGGAATAAAGACGTTGCGTTAAAGAAAATACATCTGCCGTGAATACTAATAACGGCGTCCCACCTCCTCCGCGCCACTGTTGCACAAAAGCGACCGGGCAGCGCCGACACCGCCTCTGCCCCGGGGCGGCGGCGGGAGCCCGGCGGGCCCTTCCGCGGACAGGGGGAAGGAAGCCCCCCGGGAGGTGCACCTCGCATCTGGCTGCCGACAGCACCCTCCCCGAGAGCCGCTCCGGAATTTTGCGGGCCGAAAGCATCCCGGCAAAGGTGCCTTTTCTCCCGCCCCCGCCCCGCCGGCGGCTGGGTGCCGGCAGGTTTCCCGGCGGGCAGGGGAGGGGAGGGGAGGGGAGGGCGGGCGAGGGGAGCGGGCGAGGGGGACGTGCTCGGGCAGAGGTAAAATAAACAGCGGGCTGGCTCGCCGGGCGGCGGGACGCGGCTGGGGTTGCGGAGGAATGCACCCGCGCGGGGTGTTGGGCAGAAGTCAGCTTTGTTTTCGATTTATAATAAAACACATCAAAGGAAACCATCCAGGTCCAGTTTCTGCCAGGCCGGGGTTACAGTTCTCAGCTCAATGATCAAGGACCTCTTCGCATTGCCTTTGCCCCTTCGGGTCAGAAAACGTCCATCACTTACAGACTCCCCAGAAACGAAGAAGGGAGCAGCTCTGGGCCGCAGAGCCGGTTGGTTTAATCGGGAAAATAGAAAGCATGTCACCTTTTCAAAAATAAATGACACCATTCTTTCGTACATGTTGGCGATAATTATATGGTCTGGGGAACTTTTACACAAAGAAAAACTAAAGAACAGACGGTGTGAGAACCGAAAAAGAAATCTGATTTCACTCTTCGAACCCGTAGTTCAGCAGCACCTCTTTAGGGGGAAGACGCTAACCCGGGAGCAGGAAAGCACCGGCAAAGAGAGAGATGCCCTCCCGGGCTCCGGCGGGGAGGGAGGCAGAGGGGAGAGCTGGGCTCCCCGCCGCCTTGGCCCCGCTCGCCCCGGGCTTGCCCGTGAGCTGAGCTCCCACTTACAGCTCGCTCGAGCCACTGCTTCCCACTCCCACGCCTCGCGGACAGCAGCTTCACGCCGGCTCCTCGAGCCCGTTAAAACGCGGCTAAAAACCAGCCAGCGACAGCAACCACCAGCCGACGGGAAAAGGTAAAACGCCAGCAGAAATTATTTACTAAATGTCATTCGATCGCTGGGTCCCCGGTTCGCAGGAAGCGTGTCCCCTGCCCCCCGCGGGGAATTGCAGCCCCAACGGCTCGTTTTACACTTAAAAGGTAACATTAATGTTTTTGTTCTAATGAGATAATATATAAACACCCGATCCGGTGCCCGGACAGTTTCTTAATTGCGTCTTTCAATTCAAATGGAAACTTTATCTGCGGGAGCTGTAATTTATTTGCAGCCATTATCTGTTCGCCAAGATCCTCTCCCACCCTTCCAAAACGCAGATGAAGGGAATCTTAACAGGAAGACCGCCCCTTTGGGTAATTGGTGCACTAAGTGTTTATTTTAAGTGAGAATAATTTAGCTACAAATTTCCTCAAGGAATAACATTCTTAACACATTAAAAAAAAAAAAAAAAAAAAAGCCTGAAAGCCGGGATTTGCGATCGCGCCTGGCGGTGCCCCAGCCCGGGGCCGCACGGCGGCTCCTGGGCGCCATCTAGAGGCCCGCGCCGCCCCGCGCTCCCGCGGCAGGCGGCGGGCTCGGGGGCGCGGCCGGAGCCCGCCGCGGGGGCGGCGGCGCTGCGCGGGCCGGGTCGTGGCGAGAAGCCGGCGGCGTGGAGCGCGGGGAGGCCGCGGCGGCTGGAGGGGGACGGGAGCGGCGGGGCCGGGCCCCCGGGAGCGGGCGGGCGAGCGGGCGGGCTGGCTCGGGTGAAGTTCTGTGGGAGACGGCAGGGGCGGGACGGGCCCGCGGCGGCAGCGCGCACCCACCTGAAGGGAGACAGCGGCGCGGCGGGGTGGCCGGCTCGCCTCTGCAGCTCCTCCGGGGCCGTCACCCGACGGGGCGGGCGGGCCCGTAGCAATTAATGGCGGCACCCCGCCGGGGGTGGGTCACCGCTCCCCGCCCACCGCGCGGCTCTGTGGGCCGGCCCCGCACCTGCGGCCGTCCGGGGGGCCGGGCGCGGTCCCGGCGAGCACCCGCCGGCGGGCACCGGGCGAGGCACCGCCGCCGCCTTCGCGCCGCTGTTTTAACACAAACCCGCGGCAGTGCCTATTTCCGAGATGTGCTAATTGCTACTTGGATGGCAGGGCGCGAAGTCCTTGTCCGTTTCCTAGTACAAAGTAGGTTGCTAGAAAATTTGAAATTGCCTTTCAGCCTAAAGCTGCCTTACCTGAATGTCATAATTACAGTAATTATGTACATCCAAATTACATGCTAATTAAATTAGAATCAAATCGTTCTAAATCGAAATCAAATGAGGTAGCGAGAATTAATCAATGACAACATAAATAGAGAGCTTCCTTTAGGGATATTTATTGTAACGATCCGAGCAGGAACCCGATCTGGAAGTCACCTGTTTATTTACTTTCGGAACAGCAATCATTTACGGTGCAGCATTAATTTTAAACGATCGGTTCCGCGGGGCGGCAGAGCTAAAGGGCGGCCCAGGAGCCCCTCGCCCGAGGACGGAGGCTCTCGGCCGCCCACCTCCAGGCGAAGCCCTGGCCGCCCCGAGGGCCGCTCGACGGCGCCGGCGGGAGCGGGAGCCCGCCCTGTCCCGCCACCACCGCCCTCAGCGCGGGGCCGAGCCCCTGCCCCAGCCCGCCGGGGCCGCGCGGCCGGACAGCGGCCGTTACAGCCGCCGGCCCTCCCTCGGCCACAACTTCTCCCGCTCCGGCCCCGGGGAACCCCGGCGGAAGGCTGCGCCGCCGGGCCCCGTCCCTCCCCGCCAGGCTGAGGGAGCCACCTCACGCCGCCGCCGTCCCCGGCCGCCCAGCCCCGCCCCGCCCCGCGGCAGACGGTTAACCCTATTCCGCGTCTTTTAAGGAAAAGGAAAAAAAACCCAACCCACCAGAGATGCTCCTACCGTCATCTGTGAACCGACAGCACCTCCTACAGGGCCCCGCCGCGCTCTGCCGAGCAGCCGCGCTGAGGGCCCGGGGCGGCGGCGTCCCGGGGCGGGCTGCCCTGCCGGCCAGGGGGCGGGGCGCGGCCGGAGCCCGCCGAGCCGCCCCGGGCGACGGCGCTGCTCCGCAGGCGACGCCGTGAGGGCTCTCACCGAGTTCCCGCAGCTTGGGCGGGGAAAGCCGCGGAAACGTTGCCCCGACGACCCTTCCCCTTCTTCTTTTAATCGGGTTTTGAACCCACCGTCTTTTCCCGGCGCGACGCTGTCAGGCCCAAGGGCGGTGAAGGAGACCCATCCCTTCCACAGCCGCCGTGTCGGACGCTAAGGATCGCTCCTCGTACCGGTAAGGTGGCACGAACTGGCCTAAGGAAAGTACCGAGAGCAGTGAGCCTCTTCCTCCAAAGCTGCACCGACCTTCCCCAAGGCTGTCAGGGCTGCGCTGAAAGCAGGAAAGGTGTCGCAAGGATGAGCGTTTTGTTTCAAAGCTCTTCAACAGGTAGTCTTTGCGACAGATGCATCCAAAATGTCATTATTCTTCTGGTTTAATTTTCATTCACAATGGCCATCCGTCACAATAAACCCATGCCATTTGCCAGTCTTTTCCTATGTGAAAAGGCAAGATGTACATGGCATACAGTTTAACTACATGCAAACGAATAAAATGCAGAGCCCACAAAAATGCCTAGAACTGTAGATGTCGAGCTGTCCTTCCTTCTTCAGGTAGAAGTCAGTTGCACTGCTGTTGGCAGATTCCTGTGCCACACACACAACAATCAGACAGACCTGTAAGCAAGAGACCTTTCTTTGGAGTAGAGGCACCTTCCAGTACTTACTGGTTATCCCTCCTATCTTTCATGCTGCACTTAACATTAAAATGTTCTACCAGAATATGCCTTTTCCCCTATCACATTACTCTGTCCTCTCTTACACAGAAGGATAATAAATTCTTCACAAGAGGTTTTTAGATTGTTCGTACAGGCGTTGCAGCAGGCTCCTCCTGTTCTTTCTAAAGCAGAGCTTCCACATGCACGTTAATATAGGGCCTGACTCTACTGAATTGTGCACGCCCTTTAACTCCCAGCTTCTCCGGCAAGAACGCCTGGAGCAACCTAATGCAAACGCATTTAAAAGAAGAAGGTGACATCCCTTAATGGCTCACCCTTTCAAACTCATTCACACACACTTCAAAGATAAGCCAGGTCACTTCCACCATATGTCATACTCTGTGTGATATTGAAAAACTTCTGAGTGACCGTTTTAAGAAGCAGAAGTGGACTGGTAATAAAAGATAGTCCCATTTGTCCTGTGAGTGAGGAGGGGAAGAAAGTTTCTTGCCAGAATACTGAGTATGGTGACGCCTTTTCACCTGTCCACTAACTAATGTACTTCCATCTGCCATCCTGAAATGGCAGAGAAGCATTTCCTTTGCAATAAAAACCTTGTGAAGTGTTGCCTTGTGCATTTGTACTGATTCAGAACTCTGGAGAAGACGGCAATTTCTACTGTTTTTAAAGAATAAGGTATTTTATTATGGAAGTTCATCTTCATAACAACGTGTGCCGAAAATGACAATCATTAGAAAACCAAAAAGTTTGTTTCACAAAAACAAAAGGATGACTATTTGCATTAACTTTCTACCACAAACAATGAAACACCTCAAACAGTTGAGGCAGTAAATATTCTTTTCATGTCTTGAGAGATTATTGAACAATAACTTGACATTGTACTGACACATACCAACAGGGGTTCAAGATGTTTAGATAGCCCTGACCAAGCTGTACACTGCAGGAGGTCAAAAAATGTTGGCTACACACTTATGTGAACTATGTATTTCTGTTGTTTTAACTCATGAAATTGATCTCTTACAGGGAACTTGAGGAAAAATACTTCAGTACGAAAAAAAAAACCCTCTACAATACAATGTTTTGATATCTGAAGCAGTGATTTTTATCCAGAACTATCTCAAACGTTTGTTAGCATTTAGCATATCCCAGGACTCTTCCCAAATTACCCTCTGCTTCCCCTCACAGTTGCATCTAAACAGAAATCATCATTGACAAAACCAAGAATATCACATACTGCTCTGAAATATTTTAAAACTCTAAAATCAGGTCTATGAATTACTGCATGTATATAAGAGGTATTTGCCAACAAGTATATTTATACAGTAAGAAAAATACCATAACATTTATACCTAATTTACAAATATTCCAACATTATAGAAACGATGCTGTTGGCTTTATGTAGGAAACGCTAGTTACAGCGGTTGGAAAATGAACAGCAATATGTAATTGAGCCCTTGTTAAAGGTATTCATCAAAAACCGGAGACATTCTTGTTTGCACCTGTCCCCTATACTATCTGGTTTTTTTCCTCTCTCTGCTTCTGCTTCTACTGCGCCTGCTCCTTTCTCTGTGTTCCACTCTACTGCACTTGTCCCCATAGCGCGCTCCACATTTTTTCTTCTCTCTGTGCACATCTGTGCCGGGGCTTCTGGTTTCATTTTTCCTGTGCCGCTCTTCACCAGGGCTTTGACTTGGACTTTTTCTTACTTGCCTTTGCCTGGAACTGCTGTGACTTGTGCAAGGGCTTCTCCTGCTCCCTTCATCCATGCTTTGGCTTCTACTATCCCTCTCCTTTCTTTCAGTCTCTCTCTTGTTGGTGCTATGGTATCTGCTTTTGGACTTTCTTTCCCCCTCACAGGAGCTCCATTTGTTGTTCTCTGCAGAACTATCTTGCTTTAAAAGTCTGTACTTCTCCCTATCTTTGTCCTTGTTACCGTGACTACTGGAGAGATCTTCATAAAGTTTTTCCTTCCTAGTCTTTGCCTTTCCTTCTGAATCGCTGCTGCTGCTAGCCTCTGAAAACTTGTCTTTTTTTCTTTTCTTAGAATACATCTTCTTTTGTGCTGCTTTATCTCTGCTGTCAGTCTCGCTATCACTGCTGCTTACTGAAGTCTCACTGGAGGATGAGGACGAGGATCTCATCTTATGTTTCTTGTGTTTACTTTTGCTTTTTTTCTTTTGCTGCTTTTTCTTCTTTCTGTCTTTCTTTTTCTTTTTCTTCTCCAGACGATCCAACTTCCTTTTATTTTCAAAATAGAAAAGTAGCTCAATCAGCCATGTTAAGATATTCTAAATTAAAAAGTCATTGTCTTTTAAAGTTCACTACTTCTGATGACCTACACAGTAAATAAACTATTTTCCATAAAAACAATTCCTCTCCTCTTTCAGCAAAGTATTATTTTTAAACTTCTAACCTGATGTTAACCATAGTAAGAATCCTCCTGTAATCCACAGCTGCTCCCTCAAAACAGGAGGAATATGATTTTTTAATTCTTTAATTTTAAAAAAGGTAAGCAGGATACGTCAATTTTGGCCTTGTAACTAGGAACAAATAGATTCAGTAGTGCTTTTTTTTCCTTGTCAGTCTGCTCTGGAGACTTTGGAAAATAATTGCTGCTTTTGTTTGTGCATTTTTAGAAGAGATTTTGAAAATGAAAAAAGGCAATTAGCATTCACTTTCTATTAATGATGGAAACTGAGACTCTAAAGCCTACATCTCTGAGTTCTCCAGGCAAATAATACAGATATTTTCAAGAACCTCTTCTGTCACAACTAGAAATTTACATTTTCTAGCCGTAAGTACATTATTCCATCATGCACATGCATTCACTGCTATTTGACTGTTTTCACCTAGTTTTTATTTTGCTTTCTGTGTTTATTCTTCTCAAAAAATCAGTGACTGAACAGTGAAACTACTTCCAGTGCATTAAAAAAAAATCCCTGAGTAGTAAAATCTCAAGGACCCAAATATTTACTGAACTTCAACTTTCAAAATATAAAGTATAATTTCATTGTGTTGGGCCAGCAGAAGTTCAAACAAAATACCGTTTTAAATTACACAAACTATGTACACATTCCTTCCTTAAAAGGAACATAAAATATGCCAACTATTTTCAGAGAATTATTTATTATACATGCGAATACCATATGTACCTACCTACTCATGTACCTGCTTAGCCCTTCACCTTTCTCCCCTCCTCCCACTCCCCATATACTGAACGTCTTTCAACCTAAAAGGCCGTTTTAACTAGTGATACCTGTATGGGACCTACCAGGCAGTAGGTAACATTTTTCATTTTAAACATTTTCAGGTTATTTCAAGAGAACGTTGCAAATTAACGGAGAAAAAAAATGTAAGTCACCTGACATATGAAATCAGCAGGACAGAAGCAAAGAATGAAAACCTCATTAACTTTTTATTAGAACTAGAGAACCACGGGGAGCTCCCTCTGCCGGAGCAGCACGCTGTAAGCCCTGATCCCAGAGCAGGGTGGAGCTAGGCCAACCTTGGCCCTGCGGTACAACGTCAGGTTCAGTTTAGCCACGCAGGAGAAGGTAACAAACTTTGCCAAGTTGTAAACCAGTAAACAAGAACACAGAATTTTTAATCCTGGAAGAAGATACTGTAAACAATGGAGTGCAAAATAATGTTTTAAAATAGCATCCGACAGCATCTTCAGTGAGGAGCCAATTATTATTATTTCAGTATCCCAGTTAAATTGGTAACGGGCCCCAGTGCAAAGGCATCACAACTAGATTAGAACAGCCAGATTAAAACAAAACAACTGGATTAAAAAACCATGCTGCATAATGCCATTTGTGGTCAAGTGTATGTTAAACTAAGCGGATTTTCTTCTGTACCGATGGTGCTAAATTCTTCAATGGCACAGAAGAGTTACAGGGACAATCAATGGAGTCAGAACTACTGGCGATACAGATCCCCTCTACTAGGTACCACACTTACCTTAGAAGTTTCTGTTTTTGTTTGGTTGACAGTGATTTTAAAAATTCAACTTCTGGATCATCATCTCCTTCACTTGCAACAAATTCCTAGGAAAACGTGGTAAGACATTAAGTACTTATATATAAAAATAATCTGTTCATTCAGATTTCTGTATTAAAAGCGATGCTTCTTAGTACCTCTGATGTACCTTATTTTTGCACAGGCACAAATATATTTGTATTACTAAGTCAGCTTAAGACTCTTCGGAAAGAGCAGCAAACTCGCTACAAAGCGAACCCGCCCCCCCCCCCCCCCCCCCCCCGTCTCAAAGCTGAGTAGGTGTTATAATGTGGGGGTTATACAACAGGAGTTATTAGTAACATATGAAAAAATCACTGCTAGGGAAAGAAACATTTCTGAAATAGGTAATAAAAATGAGCCAATTTTGGAGCCCACATGATTCCCCAGGATAAGTCACTCCATTGTTATCATGCTTGGATGAATAGGTAAGATGCTAGTTCTGCTCGAACCCAGAGTAATTTAAGCAAATTACTTTTCTGTCTCGGTTTAGTCATTAGGAAAATGGGTATTAACACATCTACCTCACTGTTGTGTTATTAGTCTTTAAATGTTCATAAAGTGTTCTAGCAATGCAAAATACCGTAATCATATAATCTACATACAGTAACGCAATCAGCAAAGCATAGCTACTTTGAAGACCCTGAATTCTTCAAATTATGTGCATCTGGTACACTACAGTTCTCCACCGTGATGTTTTTAATTTTAGCCACACTCAGGAGGGGAAAGGAGAAATAAAAGATTGAAAAGCTCTTCCAAAAAAAACCTACCACACCTAACATAAAACAAACATACTGATATCACTGTGAGTCATTTAACAGTACCCATATGCTACATTTTTCTGGGCTACACAGCTTTTTAAAATGCAAAGGTACACCCATCTGTGGAGACACAATGAATTGTTGATTTACTCAAGATTTCAATGGCTGAGGGCCGTCATCCCCTCTTTACTAGTGGTTTGACTATCCTGCTGTATGAACAAAGGTTATTTCATGCTGGCTCACTCAAGGAGTGTATTATGAATTTTTCACTTTACATTTTTATTAAAGCTCTTCAATTAGAAATGTACCCTGTGCAGTCTAAGTAAAGACAATTAAACATTTTCACTCCCAGAAATAATAAATGTAACAATAGTCAATCAAATAAAAAAATCTTCAGATATAGCATTCCTGGCAGTAATTATTTGTGCATACTTCCTCGAACTTCAGCCAAAGGCTAGCACTGCATCAGAAGTATGTGGCAAACCCCCTAACCATCCCCTTTATGAAAAATTCAATTTCTAGTCACCCAGAGGAGGGATTTAATTTATTATATGTGGTTTTAAAAGAAGTAATTTATGATTCACCATTCTGACTAAAACAAAGCTGGCAAACAGTAAGTTTTTGGACATTTTTCTCCTGGTATAGCTATTCAGCTTTCCTATGGATATGCATATTTGAAAACATTAAGTAGCAATTCACAAGCAATCACATTTAGATTTATAGACATTTTCAGCTTACTGGTAAAAAGATCATTACCTGTGATGGATCATTTGCGGTCAAGTTTCTCCCCAGTACGTTTTGTTTCAGTGCAAACCCACTGTTTCTCATCTCCGCTATTAGCTCCGAGGGGTGCATTGATGGCCCTGTTCACAAAAATCACAGTTTGAATGTATCATTTATATCTCTCTACCTTTTTTGGACTCCACAGTAGGAATTCAGTTGAAGCTTTGTTAAGTAAAATCACAGCTAAATCAACTCAATAATCTTCTGCTGAGCAAATAATCAGATATGATTTTCTAAAACAGCAGTCTGGAGATTCAGAATAGAAAATAATTGCATTTTTCTTTAAGTACAAGGGGATTCTCTTATGTAACTTTGTCATGTTGAAAACAATATATTTAGGTAAGTCTAGTAATATATTTTTATTATACTAAAAAAGCACAGGAAACCCAAAGAAAGCACCTTAAATAAGACTTTCAGGTGCCTCCTCTCCCCTAAAACAATGGGAAAACGCACCTCTAATATGCCACTAATAAGGCATTTTTCATAATGACACAAATTTTTGAACTTAAACGTAGAAAGTAACCATTATTAGGAACTCATTATATATATGGAAAATAAATAAATACATGAAAAAATCAAGTATGTCCTTACTTATTCTAGGGACCCCTACATATGCCGGGTCTCTAGGCTGTCATCTCCTCAGAAATTTCTGTTTTATCAGTTTAAAAAATACACTATATATTACATTAGAGTAGGTGTTTGGGATTAGGCACGTTATCTTTCTTTGCAAACACCTAACAAGGAGCAAAATACAGGCTGTATTTTGGATCAGAGTTGACTGCGTAATTTATAAATCCTGTAACTCACTCTTTTGCTTTAACTGAATACCTGTGATCATCAAAAGCTCATGTACTTGTCTGATTAGGTACTTTTTCTTCACTCTATTTGTTAGGTCACTTTCAGTAAATTTCCTTACCAGTTCATTCACTAACCTTACTGTCAATGAATTAGCACTACTGTATAAGGTAAAGCTAAATTAGAAGGAATGTAAAATAGAGCATGGAGCACGCGATTACTATTACTTCAGTAAACTAATTGTAAATGATAAGATTAACTAGTGTTATGAAACACACTGATCCTGCTTTGTGGTTTTAAGAGTTTCTTAGTTGTGGAGATGGACAAAACTCAGACATTTTTAACACAGAAAAATACTGAAAGTAAAGGGAGATTTTTACTATGGAAAATATATGGAAAGTAAAACAGCACTTTCTCAAAAAAATGTCAACTTCAACATTTTCTTGGTTTTCCTGTATAATACACTGCTTACAGAAACAAACAGGCATATATGTAAAGAGGGAAGGAAGGTGATAAAACTTTGAAATGGTTTAAGGAGCCCTTGCATTACTGACTTTCTTTTCACAAGTTCCTTATTTTGCCAGGCAAAAGAATTTGCTAATGAGATACCTTTTAGTCTTTCCTTGAGTTTACATTTTTGTTAAGTAGGGGGTTATTCTCCCCCCCATATTTTACCAAAAGTGTTTTTTCTTTTTACGTGTTACAGCGTAATTATAAGCTGACTGATTGAATGTATATGGGCTCCAGTGTCTACATTTTTGCTTATTTCAAATTTAAAACCTTGCTCTGCTTGCCCAAATCTACTCTGGCTCGAACAGAAACCAACATTAGACAGAAACCTAACAACAGAATTTGGTACCAGCTGATGTCTTGATTTGTAAAGGCCACATAAACCAGCCATACAATTCAGCCAAATACTAAACCAAAACCAAGCCCTGTATGAGGAAGCTGAATGGAGACGAAGTGTAGAGTCATGAAAGAAGATTTCCCCATACCAAAGAAACCAAAACATTTGACCAGATTGAAGCCTGGAATCCCTGTTATCCAAAGGCAGTAAGAACCACTGCCTAACGAAGTAACCTAATTTGCCAGCTATTCCCCCTTCAGTGTCTCAGCATTGTACACATTTTGATGTGTACTGGATACCTAATTATTCCCATTAGCATGACTACATAAATAGACGAATACAACTTGTCCAAATCTGTACAGATCTGCAAAAGAACTAAGACAGAAGCCCTAACTTTGTGGTTCCATATGAGGATCACGGGCAGAATCGAGACCAGAGAGACGTGAAGGCATATTGGCCTTCAAAAGCACAGTTCAAAATTATTTTCTAGAAACAAACCTTTCACGCATTCTTTGTGCATAACACTGGAAAGAGGTAAGCAAAATCATTTCCTTTTTTACATAAAAAGCTTATAATGAATGCACAATATTATTGATTTTTGTGCATTTGTGCCCAATGGATGTCAGTTGTGCTGTAATTGCACAGATCCATACAAGTGAACAAGAGATCTCTCAGAGTGGCTGCTCAAGCTGGGATCCAACACACCACCGCATGCAAACGTTTGAGTCAGCTTCCACATGCTTTTTAGAGGTGAAATCAGCATTAGGTTTAAAAAATAAAAACACAGGTAAGCTTAGAAGGAAAGCAAGCCAGGCTAAAAATAAATTTATATGACTTCTGTTTCCTTGTTTATTAATGACATCAAGTAGACATTCCTAGCTCCATCTACGATATTTTAGTTGCAACATGGTATTAGCACGACAAGGACGGTTAACAAATCACTATTATTCCTGTTTTGTGGATGTATACAAGCTACATCAAATGCACCTACAGAACCTTGAGAATGGTTTATGAAATAAATTATTCCTGTTTTGGTCTCCCTTTAATTGTGGTGAGGGAAACAGTAATTTAGGTTCAGCCTAGCTTGTGAGGAGATGCAAGAATCTCCACAAAGCTTTATTACGTATGTTATTTTTACTGTAGTTAAAGGTTTTAGAAAATGCTAGGAAATGAGAGTCAGAAAATAAACTAACCCCATAAACGAAAGCAGAGTCAAAACACAGTCCTGTTTCACAACCCTTCTGTGTGCAGACCCCAGCCAGGCACGACACAAGCACAACGTTCACTATGGTTGATTACGGAGGACTCTCTTGCAGCCTGTGATCTTTGCAGTTTAAAAAACATTAGCATTTTTGAGAGGACGACACAAGCAAACCCACTCACGCTTTTTTTCTGAACAGCTGATGCCACTGAACTTCTGCTGCCCAATGACAGCAAGACAGCATCGCTACCTTTGTTCAGGTAGCAATGCTAGACCATGGGAGGGAGAAATCAATATCTGATCTGGGAAGTCTAAAGAGACTGTTTTCTATCTGGTTACAAGTCCAGGCTGAGAAGTTCAATTAAGACATTGTATTTGACAATGGCTGCACAGCTTAATAGCAAACCTCTTTTACTATCTACTTTCTGCAACACAAAAACAAGAATCAAGAAAATTTTTATTCTCATAATTAAACTCCTTTGCTTGGAATCAAAGGAATCAAATGCTTGGTGACTTTCTTTCTCATCCATGCCTCAACAGACTGCTTTTGATTTATACTTTAATGATTTTGATAAGCAGATCTGATTTTCTTTGAAATATCAGTGACAGTTTGAGGTCTTTCAGGATTACTGGGCACAGCTATTTTATGTGACAGCATTCAGGCTTGTAACACACTTCTTTTTGGGCTGCTTCTTCACAGAGTCTTAAAAGATGTAGATGCCTAAATGTGTGAGCAAACAATCACATTCCCATTTCCACACTACAAAATTAAGTAGGGGCTTTCTTCTGGCTAATACAAACGAGGGAGACAAAAACTGTAAAAGAAACCCCAAAGACTGAACCTCACTTAACAGAGGTTTGAAAAACTCAACTTCTCAGAAGTGTCCTTGGCTTCCTTATTTAGGAGCTAAAGCTTAAATCTTGGAGCCACCAGTATACTGGTTGGTAGAGGGCCTCTTCCTTTGTTTGGTGTGAATTGACTGTGGAGTCCTGCTTGTTAGAGACACAACTATGCCCAAACTTGGTTTGCCTGGTAAGCCAAAGAGGTAGATCTTTTCAGCCTGTCTTTGGCTTATGACTACACTTATGCCATCACCCTCGAAGATCTTCATACAAAACAGTACTAAGTATACCTGATAGCCTTATATCTTCATCTGGTTAAGTTCCAATTAAGTCATAAACTGTAAAACAGGTGGTAAGATTGAGCTGAGAGGCTCTCAGTTGGCTAAAATCTTGGGAACTGATGTTAGCTAAGTATTCTTGAACAGCACCCATCAACTTGCAAAAAATCACTCCTACATCAGGCACAGAAAAATAGTCTGTGTACTACGTACCGAAAACTGATGTCCTCGTATATGCATTCCTTATGGACTTGTGAGACAGTCTGTGAAGAAGCTACCTGTGTGATCTCACACAGGTGAAAACATCTAGAGGTAACACTATGCCATGAGCTGACAGAACGTTAGATATAGGAATCCTGTAAAAATAGCTGATTGCTACAACTTCTGACAACTAGTCTCTCAGCATTCTTCCATCAGCAAACTAAAAATAAGTTCAAAGTTACAATGTTTCATCATGTTTCTTATTCTTTCTGAAACAAGTCAAATACAGTACCTTGCTATTTTTGAATATGACTGTCAAGCTTATTTTCTGGAATTCACATTTTGATAGGAAAAAAAAGAAAAGAAAAAAACCTTTAAAACTTTTCCAGATGAACTTGTTTAAAACTAAAGCATTTATCTGCTTTAAAATTAATTCATAGTCTCAGAAAAGCTTTTTACCATACAGTGGAATTAATTGCATGCTGATATCATACTTATTTTTACGCATTAAGACAACTGACAACTTCTTAAGTTTTCTACAGCTACAGGTACTTAAAATTATATTAAGGGCACAAAAGAGGCTCCATAGTTAAAGACCCACCAAAGGATTTTTAAAATATTTTTTCATGGCCTTTATAATTCTCAAGAAATAGTGTTGTCAAGCAAATAGGCTACAGTTTCTTCCTGCTTCTTACTTCCCACAGAAGTTCTTGCTGCATTAATTCTCTCTGTTATCTTCTGTTTAAGGTACTGTTTAAGGAAAAAACCCAGATAGCTCAGTTGACTCCAAGACTTGGGGCACAAAATCTGGGAACTCAAACCACTCAATGAAGCGTGAAAAGAAGGATTTTAGTCTTCACAAAGTACAACCCGAGTGCAACCTTAGCTTGACAGCTGTTGGTGCATCTTTATAACATTCATGCAATTAAATAAACAGAAGAGCTGTAAACAGAATTTTTCTGAAGCCTATTATGAGCATCAGTTATACTGGATTGCAGAAGGATACCATACTAGGATTTCTACAACAACTTGTAAATTTGCTTTTTTATAACAAAGAGCACTCCAATTTCTTATCACACTTAAGTGTGATCAATTTAACAGAATCAGTTCTGCTTCTATTAAACAACCGGCGGGGGGAAATACAATTCTGGATTTCAATTCTTTAAATGCCTAGCTTACAGCAAGCTCTCCCACCCCGCATTACTACCCCCACTCCCATCTCAGAAACAAGAGAAACCTATAGCTGCAATTAATTTTCGATTCTGTCTGTACTTCTCTTGAAGCTACAAAGGCAGAGTGTATGTAACACACCGTTGTTGCCAGAATGTTTCCTCTAAGAGGCATGGGCGCAGGACTCCTCTTAGGAGAACAATGCTTGCTGTAACACACCATCTAGCAGGCCTCCATTAAAATGTCTAAAGCACATTTTTCAAATTATCCAATATTAGAGAACAGTATGCTAAAACCTCTTTTCGTAACGACTGTGATTAAATACCACTTTTTCTGCAACAGTTGCAGTGGCAGTAAGGACAGACCATAATGTTATGATTGCCAGTATCACCAAAAATAGCAGTTTTACTTCTATCTACTCATGATGCATAGTCTTGACAGTATCTGCTCAATTTATTGATAAAAGCTTTCACTGCTGTCACCAGTGCAGATGAGCAAACTGAATTATTCTTTGCAATCAATTAAGTTTTAAATGGATTTTTATTGTGGAATACATATGGAAAGCAAAGAGATAGGCAGCAGTAATAGTGTAACCACTATTCCCACCTGTGGCAGGGGAAATTACGGTAACCAGTTGTACTTAGGTAGTGGCTGCAGTTATATATTGTTATGAAATGGACTGCTCAATACAGAAGTTACTGAAAAAGGCAGTAGGTTCTTGATGGTGTCATTTTAATTACAACTTTTTTACCTTTATTTTAACTAATGCTCGTTTTGTGTATCATCAAAACAGAATATTTAGAATACGGCTTTTCTAGAGCTTTCCCTTCCTGAGAATGTGTTCTGGTGTGGGACATCTTTTAGTTTACAGATGTGATCATTTTAATCTAAAAATATCACCAGCATCATACCATCAGACTTCTCCTGACTTGGTAATAGAGAGGTGATTTACATGAACGTAAATGTAAACAAAGCACACTGGCATATCTGCTATCAATTCGTCAGCATACATCACACTCAGTCTACCATGTTTAAAAATTAATTTATGAATCAAGGAAAAGATATTTTCAAGGCTTATCCTTTATTACTACACAATTTTTGTTAACAAAGTAGGCCTAAAGCATGTTGTCTTCGTTCTTTCTTACATGCATCTTGGACAACATGAGGCCATAACTCTTCCAAATTGAAATCTGATTTTCTATGTAACAGTGATACTAAAGGCATGCTCTGCTGTTGAAAAAATAAATAAATAAATACTCCAAGGAGTATGCAAACAGCTCTTTCACATTAACTAGGTTTTAGAAAGCCATTCTGCTCATGGGTTTTAGTTTAGCACACAATCACATGAAGGATGAATATACTCTGAATTCAGAATGCTGCCTTCTCTGGGTGGTAGCAAAGGCGTAACATATGATACAAGGCTTTTTAGGTTTTGCTTTAAAAGAGAAGCTAACGTTAAAGTCAGCATACACAGTTTGGTCAATACATCCATATACTTTTTTTGTGCTCTCCACAGAGTTTCATATGGGTTTTTTTATATGCTTAAAAGGAGATTGAACAAAAATGGAAAAAAATTACAGACTGAGCCTAATCACACTGTCTCGTCTGTGAACTTTTATTGCGGTTGTGACAGAGATACGAGTAGACACTTATTTATCTAAAGGACAAAGAGCTATTATCAAAATTATGTGATCATGATCCTGGTCATGAAGAACGTAGCAAATTTATGCTGCCTCCACTAATTCAGAATTGATCATTTTTTACTAATAATTTTTTCATCTATTTCAGAGATGACTGCATTCAGACCATATCTACACTTCAAAGCAACTGCTGCAGTTGGCATTGAGAGAAATCAATGAATAAAAAACCTCTGGCTTTTAGTTAGCTCTTCTTCAGAGGGTCTGCAGTTTAACTGAATTTAACACTTTAGCACAGAATTTCAGTATAATTTGCCATGCTTTTGTCATAGGGCATTTCAGAGAATCCTGAGTTTCCTTTTTACCTTTTTTGAGTAGTAAAAACGATTTAACATTATCAAACTGCTATAGGAATCCATATTTATTGCCTAAATGCCAAGCACAAGACTTCTAATAGAAATCCATTTTATGCATTCACACGAAATACAGAGGCTTCTGAAACATAAATAGAGGATTATTCTAAAATGTGACAGTTCTTAAACTATGTGAAGATTTAGTTAAGGTTCCTACTGTTCACAATCAAAGGTCTCAGCTGCAGATCATAAAGGAAGGTTTCATACACTGTATGTTTCTACAGATGACCATTTATACAAATATTCACAGTTAACATATTCAAATACCTTTTCTTTGTTATTACAGATTCAAGAGAACACTTAAATCAATTCCTGATACAATGCAGATTTTTATCTGTTGGGAGACAAAAAAGTACCATATTTGTCACTGAAAAAATGCAGTGAGATATACACATAATATAACATAGACATAGATTTCCTTTTTTGCTGTCTCGACGTGACTGATAATTTCATTGATTACTATGGAAAGGAATTTCACCAAAAAGCTAAAGATAAGTTGAACACACTAAGTGACAGACTGATGGAAACCACAACCACAATTAGTTTATGGGCACTCAGGCAATGAGAAGAGAGAGCACAAACTCTAAGAGCTGATAATGAGACTTTAGAAGGCTGCATTTGCATAGACATACCTAGAGTTTCTTTATCTTCGTAGACTGTAAGACACTAGATACATATACATGCTGCTCCATTACATTTTTACCATTATTTGCCTGAATTTTCCACAACGTGCTAATCACTTCACAGTACTCTCTATCTTCTCAGTAATTTCACTGGATGGATTACATATGGAGCCAGTCAGCTGTAAAACATTCAAAGTAGTCCATAGCAGAGAAGGATGCCCAGCACTCTCCAGGCTTTGATTTCATAGGCCAAGAGCATAAGAACCTTTTTAATCTTAGCATCCCACTTCTTCTAACTACACCATTCATAAAATTACCTCCCCATTTGAGACACTAGCCTTATTTCTTAAGATAGTAATAACTTTCTTCATAAGATAGTAATAGATTCCTAGCTGGTTAATTGTTCTAAAAACATACGAGAAAAGTTGTAAGCATTTAAGCTTTCATAGCTTTTTAGCAATCCCCTCCCCAACCCTCACTGAATAAGACAGATTGCTTGCAGGGGAAGGAAGGGGTGGGGTGGGGAGGAAAAAAAAAAGGGGGGGGGGGGGGGGGAAGGTATTTAGTTTGTCCTAACTTTAGCTGACCAAGACAGTTGCAGGCAATTTTGAAGTGAAATAACAGTATTACTTCAAAACATTTTGCACAGAAAACCTACCAGTCTCTGTTCTAGTAAAGTCAAAGGCTTTTCAGGCTTCACAAAAAAAGCACTGAAAAGCAAAAAAATCAACAGATGCTGCTGGTTAATGACAAAAAAGGATTGTAAAAACAGGCAAACACTTAGATGCTAGTGACCCAGATTTTTTTTGCTGGTATATATTACGTATTTTATATGTGCATATATATATGCTGGTATATATTACATATTTTATACGTGCATATATACACAGTGGCACAAAGTCAGAACCACAACTGATATTTTCATCTTGTCTGAACTTTGCAAGTTAGGATTTTATCAGTAAAAAACCCTGTAAATCAGTTTAGCCCAAAGAAGCATTTTGATTGCCTAATTTAGCTTTGTAAAGGAGAAGTAAATCTTATAAGTTGGTCTCTGTAAGCCTCACAGCTGGAACATTCTAACACTACTTCGCAGTTTCCAGTGATCAAAGTAAGTTACTTTATATCTAAAACTAAGAATTTCATAATGGAAATAATGCAACACCAGGGGGTGCAGTTATCATGAAATAATTACACTCCTGGGAGATTACAGACAAGGCTGTACCCCAGGGGTGTGATTATCCCATGATAACCACATCCACTGAAATTGCCTTATTGCAAAAATAATCTCTATTCACTGGTGAGATATTATTCAATAGGCGTTTTTTTAATGGTAAGATTATTATTTTTTTTGTATGAATTACCAGCTAGATTAGTAAAATGGTCCCAGAAGCAAAATAACTAAGCCACCATCCCTAAGTTAAGGTACCAACTGTAATTATTTTTGTTTGCTGGAGCACTGCAGCGTATGTCAGCCTTGAAAGACAGCAGTCTTTTCTCACAGAACACCGTTCTGTGCCACAGACGTGCTTTCGCCCTGCAGCGGTTCCACCAGAGTGAACTGAAGTCCATGACTGGTCTTTGCATACAAGATATTCAACACTGAATCCAAAACAGCAATTGCCAATCAGTTCATGTGCAAAGACAGAGATTACAATGCAGTCTTCACATAAGATTCAAAGACAAGTATCCTTCTGCTGAAATAAGAGAATCACAGCTTATAGAATTTATGGGAAAGAAAAAGCCTATATTGGTGGTTATTTTATGATGTGAAAAAAAATGTACGTAGGCCATCAATAACTCTTCTTTTTCCTCACAGAGAAACAGAGCAGGAACTTATGATAATGCAACTACATCAGACACAGGAGTTTCATTTTCATTCATTTGAACTCAAACATTTCCTCTCA